>NC_138554.1:70163735-70363735 GCF_964273705.1 Natrix helvetica | reverse complement strand
CACAAAAGTAAACAGAAAATAAGAACTCATCATTAATATTCTCTTCTGCAACATCTGTTTTTATTCTCAAATATTTTAAGCCTATTTTTGCTTTTTCATCAACTCTATCATAGATATGCATTTTACCTTGGATGGTTATGTTTGGGAGTATTAGTATCATTATAACTCTCCAAGTTCTTTTTTTGTGTGTGATTCTCTTCTCTGTGTAAACTTACGTGTCTCTGCCTTTATCAACAAGAAATACACTGTTCCATTATGGAAGGCAAATTATCAGGCTATTTAAATGAGGGATTCCCTCCCCCCCTGAAAAAAAGAATAGGTATAAAGATACAAGCAGTCTTCAACATGATTGTATTGAGGGCACTGATAGTTAAATGAATTTTAACTTTTTTGCAGCAGTCGTAATGTGAACATAGTGGTCATAAATTGAACACAGCAGACATAATGCAAATGCAGCAATCAAGAGGACATTTTTTTACTAGAAACCAGAAATAAATGCCAATTTCTGACAAAAAAATGTTATAAATTATCATCATGGGACAGTGTAAATAGCTGTAAATGCAGGCCAGTACCCAACTACCAAAATGACCTTGGGCAGACCAGCTGTCAGAACTTCAAATCTGGGTCAGAAATAGCCTGGGGGAGGCTTATTATCACTTTGAACTGTTGCTAAGTGACCAGTAGTAAGTAGTAGATTACCTGTATGTATATGACAATGCACATTTATTGTATGAAAATGTCAGGTAGAAAAAGGCAGCTAAAAGTTTGTTAAGTCACATGGAATTATTTTGTTTTGTTGCAATGCAGCAAGATATAGCCCACATTTGTCATTGCTTGCTTTCATAACAAAATACCTTAAGGATTCCCATGTTACTCTATTGAATGGGCATCCTTTTAACTTTGAAGCTAAACAGCATATTGTTACTATCCATGCTGGCTTCTCTAAAGCAGAGTTCTCCAACCTTTTGGACCTCAGGGACCACCAAATTCATAATTTTAAATCCTGCGGACCACTGGGTGGAGGCTCACCCAGCTTTCGGGCCTGTATGCTTCTGCAAGGCTTCCGGGTGAGAAGTCCAAGAGAAAGCGCCTGGTCTAGGCACAGGCACACAGCCTGGAAACCTCTTTTGTGTTCCTTCTCTCAAGAAGCTTTGTCAATCTGAGTGAAGGAAAACGAAGACGGGCAGACTGACGGTGGCTTGCTGATGATGGTGGGAAAGTCGATTCCATATTCCATAGCTGTAGTAGTCATAGGACTGGCTGTTTGGTCATCCCAAAGCAGCTCCTCCACCTGGGCGCACCGGCCTGCAGGAAAGCTGCCTGCTCCTTGGCAGGGCAATGCACATGGGTGGAAGAGCTGCTCCAGGATGACCAAAGTGCCAGGCCTGTGACTACTACAGCTCTGGAATATGGAACCGGCCTGTGGTGGGGCTGGAAATATCTGCCATAGGGGATAGCATGCGTAATCCTCACCGGCAGGAATGAGGTAATGGTGCAGTTGCAGCGGGGGGGAGCGGTAAGCCAGCTGAAGCGCCAGTGGCAATGCCTGGAATGTGGAGGAGCGTAGCGCTACTTGCATTTGTGCGGCATCAGCATTTTGCCTTTGCCGTGGTATATTTGTGCCAGCTGGTGGCACCAAGGCAGCCCTTGTCTCCTGCCGCTTAGGACTCACGAGTGATAAAACGTGTCCGGGAAGCACTACAACAAAGAGAAGCAGCCGGAGTCGACCCTAGCTTTGCTGTCATAGAAAAATGAAAGTGGAGTCAGCAAATACATTAAAAAAGAAGCAAGGAGTTAGAGCCACTCGTTCCCTTTGAATACCATGACCTACCAGAGGCATTCAGCAAAAAGGAATATGATGTGCTCCCACATTGCCCCACAGACTGTACTATTAAAATTTGCCAGGGGCTAAATTACCCAAGCCAGAGATGTATTCCATGACACTAATGGAGATGGGGGTAACTTCAGAGGTTCATAGACAAGAACTTAACCAGAGGATTTATCCAGCCCGCAAAATCAAGGATGGCTGCCCCTGTCCTTTTCAAAGGGAAGAAAGATGAAGGATTTAAAGATTATGAGTGGATTACCGGGGATTGAACCTTGTCTGCATAGAGAATATGCATCCCCTTCCCCGTTTGAGGGACTTTTCTCACCTAGGCTTCCTGATACAATAAAATGCACACAATTAGGTCCAAAACCCCTCTTTTATTTCAAACACTGTGAATTACATTCATTAACGGCCAGTAATGAGTCCCAAATAGTTGGAAAGAGTTCCACAGTAGGATGCCAAAGTCCTTTGGGATAAGGATTATAAGCACCCACCTTTATCTTCTTTGAAAACGCTGCCAAAGACTTAATTAGCAATTAGCTTGGCAAGGGCACACAGAGCAGAGTCTAAAAGGAGTTTCACAAGGTAAACTGACCAGCATGAACAAAGTTGCTTCCTACAAAAGCATGTGCCTTTGCTCCTCCTTTATGTTCTATGGGAGGGACCAATCTCTTCCAAACCGTACTCCCAAGTTGTCCCTTCTGTTTAACTGTTCTTGCCTTCTGGCAGCTCTCCATATGCGCGCACTGGGAACGGGGAGCCTGTTTATCTGCCTCCCTGCTGTCCAACTCTGGAAGCTCCAGTGGTAGCGCATAACTCCCAGATGGCCCTGGCCCCCTCTCTGCCTCCAACGCAGAGCCCTTGTCTGAGCCTTCTCCAGACTCCAGGACTGGCCCATGTTCCTCCCCAACCTCCTCACTGTCTGATTCTGCTGAGAGCTCCGCAGGCTGTTGGCAGATCACAACAAGGACATGCTGGGCTAACTAACCAAAGGAAAGATCTTTACTAATCAGAATTGAGAGAAGCTTATTAGCAAGTGAGAATTAAAGATAAAGATGAGTGGAAAATTGCATTTATCTGCCCTTTGGATTGCTACCAATTTTGGGTGATGCAATTTGGGCTGCAAGAACCATCAGCCATATTCATATGATTAATTAACAAGGTCCTGCATGAACACCTGTATAAAGGAGTGCTGGTATAGCTATATCAGATTCAAAATTATACTGAGATCATGGCTGCACAAGAAGCTGGCTTTCAGCCAAAGCAACTGAGCAGGACCATCCAGGACAAGAGGAAAGCTCGGTAAGACGATCTAATTAACCCATAGTCATAAATCAGAATTTGGAAAAAGCAAAGAACCTTGAGAGTATAAATAATATTAATGGACAGGTTTGCATTTTGGCAAAAAGAAAAAAAGAAAGGGAAAAATGGAGGGTTGAACCACTAGCCCAAAAAGAGCCATTTGCTTGAAACACGTGTGAACAGAAATCTGGACAGAAAAGGAGAAAGTAGAAAAGTGACAAACCCACTCAAATACAAACTCTAAATTTGGTTTTGGATTTGAAAAGATTGTGTTTTTAAAAGAGACTAGGCAGGTGAGATGAAAATTAAAACATACCAAGGAAATTTGCTCCATTCGAATTTCTTCTAACTAACATATCTTAAGCAACTCCAATTAATGAGAGGTGGAATGTAACAAGGGAAAAAATAATAAAATCAAGAACCGGGAAAATACGTTTTCTCTCTCTACAAAAGATCAAGATGGCTCCCGCTTCTCTTCCTTTTTACATTAGCTGAATTAGCTAAATTTAAGGTGGACCAGAAACTTTTAAATAAGAACTGTATAACCAACTGCAATTTTGGAATTGGACATTAAGGAAAAACAAAAGATCAAAATGGCTCCCGTCTTTCTTCCTCTCCACATTAGCTGAACTAGCTAAACTTAAGGTAGACCAGAACTCAGAAATAAGAACTGTATAACTAACTACAACTTTGGAACTGGACATTATGGAAAGGTGGGAATTTGAAGAACTATGTGAAATTATAAAAAATATGCATAAATCATTAAAATCAAGTTTAAATAGAATTCTGAACTGAGAGAGGCAGGAATGAAGGAAGTAGTGAAGGAAGAAGGGGGGAGGGATAATGAAGAGCTAGAAATGGTGAAAAATAAATACAAATAACTTCATTGGGTTTGACAGTGATACAGGGAAAACTGAAAAGGGGGGATGTGTCCCAACAAAAGGAAATAAAAATCAAACAAAATATTTTACTGAGGCTGATAGCGGTATAGGGAAAACTGTAGAGGGGGTTATGCCCCAACAAATGGAAATACAAAAGATTTCACTGCGTTTGATAGTGGCTTGGGGAAAATTAAAGATGGTGGACATATCAACACAAAGAAAAGGGAGAAGACAGGAATAGAGAAGTGGGACAAAACACTTACTAGGAAAAAAATCAGATAATTAGAAAGTGTAATCAGTTTTGGCTCTGCAGGAGCACACGCCAGAATGTTGATCCTAATAAATTAATGGATTTATTTTGAACTTTGTCTCGAGGCTCGTAAATTAATTAGGTCATTTTCTGGGAACTTCACAGAGAGCCAAAACTGACTTTAAAAAATCTATCAAGATTTCCGGGTTTTCGGAATCCCGGGATCTCCAAGCACTCCCCCAATATTTGGGGTGCTTGGAGGGAAAATCAGGCAACAGGAGGTATGTGGCAATGTCAAGCAGCGATGCCTTCCCCAGCAGCAGAAGCAAGAAAAGATGAGTACTGGTGGAAATTAGCCCCCAAGGCAGCTGTAAGAGAGTTCTTTCACCCTAGTCCCCAGCCACAGGGAAGGGTCTCAAGGAAGCTGACAAGGGCAGACTGGAGGTGGGACTGGGCACAAGCCAGGCTCCCAAAGCTCCAGATGGAATCACTGGAGAGTGCAATAGAAAAAGAGAGGGAGGATTTTGACTGGACCACCCTTGCTGATGAGGGGCCATCCTGCTGCCCAAAAGAGAGGGGAGGGACATGTGATCCTGTTGAGGGGAAGAGACGCAGAACCGGAGTGCAGCCCCCCTCCTCCACCCCATAGAAAGAGGAGCCCGAAACTGCAACCAATGCCTCTCCCACGCAGCAGGCAGGCTGCCCAGGGCTGACAAACCCCTCCATCCCTCTGAACTAGAGGTGAGGAAGACGGCCAGCCATATGAGACGCAAGCATACAGAGGCCGACGGGAGGTTGGAGGAGTAAGGCTGAATGACCTGCCCCAATTCAGGGGAAAGTTTGACGGGAACTCAGACCAGCTAACTCTATTCCTTGATTCAGTTGATATTCACCTAGAACGCTATGGGCACCTCTGAGACCCATCCCCAAGAGCCATGGTGAATACCATTACAGAGGGACTAGAGGGAGAAGCATGGGAATGGTTAGCAGCCCTCCAAAAGAGGAGAGCCCCCCCCAACTGCAAGACATAGATAACTTCCTGTAACTGCTAGAGGCCAGATTTGAGGAGGTGGAGGAGGACCCAATATGCAGAAGAGGAACTCAGAAACCTAAAGCAGAGGGGCCGCCCCTTCAAAGAACACATGTGTGAATTTAGGAGGGTCATAGGAAGGCTACCCTCTTTACCAGAGCGGCTGCTGATGTGTTTTTTCAGAACAAGCCTGGACAAGCAAATTGCCCAGGTAACCGCATACTGTGACATCCCAAATCAACTCTCTGAGTGGTTCCGAGTAGCAACAGAAGTCGGCAGTGGGCTATACGTCAACGACATGGTTCAGCAACAGGACACAAAAGAGAGAGGTCAACCTGACCTGACACCACTCAGCCGACGGGGAACCACAGCACCACAGCAGGCCCCGAGAACGGCCCTCCCTCGAACTCCGCTGAAAGGCTACCGATGTGGAGGGATGGGCCACATGGCAGCTGCATGCCCAACCCCAGCCCCAAAACCAAGGCCAGACCCATCTCCCAGGGCACGACCAGAACGAGGCCCCAAACGGACCACCAACACGTCCGGGAAAGCCCTCCAGGTTGCAGAGGCCCCTTCCCCCTCAGGCAAAAGTGGTGGAACCCCAGCCAACAACAACCAGTCGCCCGAATCATATGACAGCAAGGAAGAGGGAGAAAATGACCCAATGGTGAGTGAACCAATTCACCTTTCCTTTTTCCAATACAACTCACAGCCCCCAAAACAGGAAAGCAGGGGGATTTTTAAGCCCTAATTGGCTGCACAAGGTGCTTGATCAACCTAACCACGGTCCTGAAACTGGGGATCAGAGCAAAAGACTGGCTCACCTGATCCGATTCAAGCAGGTTGACAGATCCCTAATGGGAGGAGCCTATGCCACCCACCTGACTGAACCAGTGAGGCTAGAGCTAGCGGATCACTGGGAAGTAATTCCATTCATAATAGCCCCCAAAATGACAGACACATTCATACTGGAAGTTTCCTGGCTAGACAAGTGGAGTTTGACCATCTGGTGGAAAGGGGGTATCCGCAGATTTAGGATATCAAGGGATCCCCAATGCCTCCCACACTAGCAAGCAGAAACACCACCCACAGTACCCCCCCCAAAAAAAGACCACGAGAACAACTGGCAACCACATCCAACAAAACCCCAGAGGCCGAACTGATTCCGATGGAATACCAGAACCTCGCAGAAGTATTCAGCGAGGCCGAGTGCAATGTTCTGCCTCCTCATCGTGAGACAGACTGTGTCACCAAAATCATCCCCGGGACAAAACTACCCAAGCCCAAACTGTACGCCATGACGCCTCTGGAAAAGCAAGAGATGCGCAAATACAAAAAACTAGCAAGAGGGTTCATCGAGCCAGCCAAGCCACGGGTTGCGGCACCAGTCTTCTTCAAGCAGAAAAAAGATGGAACTATGAGATTGTGTGTGGACTTTCGAGGGATAAATGGGGTGTGCATACACAACCTATACCCCCTCCCCCTCACGAAGGACACGCTATCCCATCTGGCCAAGGGAAAAGTCTTCACCAAACTAGACCTCAGAGAAGCATACTACTGAGTAGGTATCAGAGAGGGAGATGAGTGGAAAACAGCATTCAACTGCTGCCTAGGGAGCTTTCAATTCAAAGTGATGCCTTTCAGACTGCAGGGGCCCCAGCGGTATTCATGCAGTTAATAAACGAGGTGCTGCACAAGCACCGCTATAAGGGGGTCCTCGTCTATCTGGTTGACATCTTTATCTATGCTGAGACCATGGACGATCACATACCCCTGGTCCGCCAAGTACTGGAAAAACTTCTGCAGCCAACCTCTATGTCAAGGTATCAAAATGCGACTTCATCCCAATGCCTGAGTATCCAAGCATGCATGGTCTATCTTTCCCCACAACAGAGCTTCCTCTTGCATACTAATTAATACATACTACTAGCAAGTATGTTATGAATAAGTTAAGAAGAAAGAGGAATCAATCTTGCGTCCTGAGCTGCCAAGGCAGCCTCCCTCAGTAACCAAGAAAGAAACCACTCAACTCCATTGTTTTAGAATTAAGAGTACTTTTACTGGTTATGAGTAGATAACACCTAAGCTAAGCAAGATCTGAGGCAAAAGCGCTCATAATCATAGATATCAATATGTGACCCAACTTCTTCCCCCTGGCAACCCCATCCCACAGTCCAATCCGCACACCCCTCCGGTATCATGTGGGTTTCATCTTCAAAAAGCATCATCAGGTTGGTATGCTGGACATTTGGCCTTAGCAGCAAATTCACTATCTGCAGCATGCGCAGTAGATGGTGAGAACAAACCTCCTTTTTCCACTCACTCCTGCACTAAAAGCTTTCCCTCCCAAATACTACATCACCGCCCTCCCCGTTTCAATGGCAGCCGAAAGCAAGTAGCAAAGCAGAGGCTGACAGTTTGACTCTAAGAAGCAGATTGTGGTTTATGGACAACTTATCAACTTAGTTTTCTGTTTTGCAATATATGTCTCTATGTTTATGTTTAAAAAGCATCTTCAACTCTGCACTTCAGCACTACTTGAGTTAATTATTCCTAACTTTGGAAGTAACCAAAGCACATAATATGGACACATCTCTGATTTGTTTTTTAAAAATCTTCTTTTTTCTACCTAGAAATGTTCATGTTTCTGCATGAATGGCACACCTATGCTAAGAGCACATTGTCCACTTATTGAAGTATCTGACTAAATGATGCAATTGCAGCATAATACCTAAGCTTATATAAGCAGAAGAGCATAATTTTCTTAAAGGGATTCTCTCTGAGCCCGATTGTTTTCTTGCAGACATTTCATTACCAAATTAGGTAACATCATCAGTGCTAGTATGGAATAGGATGTGCTCTCAATTTATATTCTAGTCTAGTGGTTTGCCTTGTAAGTGTTGGTGAAAATGGTTCTTTGAGGTGGGTTGTTAGCTTGTTTGGCAGTTCTTTGATGGAGTATATTTTACTTCTTGATTATTGATCTGATGTTCATCTTGGTGTTAATCAATGCTCATCTAAGTATTGATTGCTGGTGGGGGAGGTGCTTTGGGCTTATTGATTGTCTCTTTTATGTAGTATATAGATATTATTTGTATCCATTGATGTATCCAATTTATCAGGGTGCTATGCTTCTCTCTAGAATTTTTGGACTTGGCTCAGTCTGAGGGTCACAGTTTCTCAGTAGAAACTATGGTTAAATCTGTCCATGTGTTATGAAATTAAAGTTTTCATCATGTCTCCTGACTTCTCATTGATGTTCATGGCTGCATTTATGCTAGTCTTCTATCTGCTTGTCATAAATAGTAGCTGTTGTCATATTTATACTGTTTAAATAGATGACTTCTATTTTTTTTCTGCTGGGTCTTTTGGTTTATTTAGGATGTTTTCAAAGGCTGTAGTTGCTTGTATGCTATGCTGATGCCACATAGTTGTAATTATGGTTGTTCTTAATGTATGGCAATTTAATTATGTGAAATGCATTTTATTTTTCATTGGGTTGAACAAATAAATTTTTGTTGTTTTGTTTATTTGTAATACGTCTTTATTTTTGGAGCTGATTTGGAAACATCTGAACAGCAAGGAATATTTTAGAAGTCTAAGATGGCTTATCTGCAAATCCTTTGAATGATCATCTTTTGAAACCATAAACACAGGTTATGCTTGTGTATGGAGTCTGAGGTTTCATACATATCACAGGATTTTTATGTCAGTGTGTACATATGTATAATATTTATAATGGTGTTTTTTTAAATTAAATAAATAGTTATCATGAAAAGTGCAACAGTTCCTCTACTTTCCTTTTGAGGAAGCTTGGCATTTTATCACTAAACCTGTGAGAAGAAAAGAATTGACACACTGAATGGATGGAAAGTAAGTTGGATCAGTTCAGAACCAGATTGCTTGATCTATTAAAGATTCATTTTGCCAAATGCATATGTGCATAAGAAGCTGACAAGCAAAGGTATCAACAAAAATAAGCATAACAGAAATCAGTTTCTAGAGAAGAGGAATTTGTTACCTAAAAGCTTAGCATTTCTCCAATTCCCACTACAAAAACTTAAACATTGATGACTGTTTTGAGGTGCAGTGAATTGATTTTGGGGGGGTTTCAGATGGGAGGATCTGATGAGGACCACCAAGTGGGATGCTATGGGATTTATTAAGGCTAATAAGGCATGACTAAGCTTTGACATAATAATGATATACCATACCGACAAGGCCGCCAATTATAACATCACCAGAGAAGCTGCCCTGTCTGAGGAGGTCCCTTTCAAATGCTAGGAGGTTAACTGAAGCCACTGAGGCTCTGGGTGTTCCAGCACCCCGACCGAAAGAGACTTTGTTTTCGGGTATTCTCCAGGGTCGGGACGCCAACAGACTGATCAAGTCCGTGAACCAGGGTCGCCTGTGTGGAGCAACCAGGATTACCTCCGCCTGTTCTGTAATCACCTTCCTGACGAACCCCTTGATGAGAAGCAGAGGGGAGAAGGCATAAGCGTCGGTGCCTTCCACTCCTGGGGTCCAAAACTGTGAGAAAAACCGTGGCAGCTGATCCACTGCCAGTCAACCAAATCTCCGTAATATCTCCTGAAAGAGATCCGGGTGCATGCACCATTCTGCATGGTCGATCATGGCCCAGTTCAGTCAGTCTGTATGTCAGAAGATTTCCAACTGAAGAATTTAGGCCATACTGCCTGAATCTATCTGTGAAGCATCCATTGCACGCGATGATCTGGGGTTGTATCATTGCTTCTGGTATTGGTCGGATACAAATTGTGCAAGGAATCATGAATTCCAAGCAGTATGTTGAATCCTGGAAAAGACCATGCTTCCTTCAGCTCAGCAACTTGTAGGGAAGGACTTTTACTTCCAGGATGACAACGCTCCTTGTCATCGAACCAAGTCCGTCCAGGAGTGGATGGAGAAGTATGGTGTTCTACTCCTGGATTGGCTAGCTCAGAGCCTGGATTTGAACCCAATTGAGAACTTGTGGGCCAAGATTGGTTACAAAATAAGCAAGAATCCGAAGACCAAGCGGGAGCTGATTGAATCCATTATTTCTGTCTGGCACCACATTGTCACCAAAGATCACATGCACAGGCTTATACAGTCTATGCTGAAGCGATCCCACCTGTGGATAAGCAATAAAGGCTGGCCAATTTCATATTAGTAACCATGTTTGGTTACCTAAACGGTCCTTTTCAGACCCACAAACAATAAAAATGTTAACAAAACACCAGCATCAGCCATAGTAACTGCAACATGTATGCCACTGGGTATGCATCAGTTAATCTGTTTTCATAGTCATTGTAAGCATGCAAGAAAATTCGCAATCCCCACCCACAAACAGCACCAAATTGCAAAAAGTTTATGCTTTTCACTTAGAAACCACCACTATTTATTTAAATATAACAATATTTGCATAGCAGTTAGCATAAAATATAAAATCAACGGCCTATCTAAAAAATGTCATAAACCATAAACCGTAAACCACAAAGTGTGCAGGACTTTTTCACACAGCTGTATCTTAGGCCACTGAAGGAGGTCCTCTAACTCCGGAGCTACCATATAGAAGTATTTGTCACTCCCGCTCGGGGTGACAACAGAACTTGTTGTATTGGTGTTGAATGATATCCATAAACAGTTTAGGGGATGGAATGGTATCATGTGCAGCCATAGGTTTAGTGAACAGCCGTTCACCTGGATCCTGCGGTTCTTTACTGGGGGCCATGGCCATCCCCGCTCCCCCCAAATTAGTGATGGACCTGGCCTTGTATAGGAGTGATTTGAAGAGAATTGGAGTGAACAGGCCTTAAATGCTGGCTTTGTCCCCCAACAATTCCTGGTCGTCAATCTCCCCTTCTTCTATCACAGAGTCGTTGCTGTGAACAGACAGAAGGTCCTTCTCTGTGGGCCTCTGTCTTGTAGCTGGTAGTGTTGCTGGCGGAGTGCAATGACCTCTGCACTGGAAGGCCTCTATGCCCTGAACAATAGCTTCAGCAATGTATTCACCCATTTCCTGTTTGAAACTGTTGTCAGCCATGACAAAAAGGTGCCTCACCTCAATACAGTCAATGCTTGGTGTAACGGGAAATAGTCCTAGAGCCCCAGGATGTGACTAATTTCTCAGACAGTGACCCTGGGGATAAGCAATAGGATGGCTGTAGTGAATTCCCTCAGGAACATGAAAGGGTTGCAGTCGGCTTAAGTTGCTGGCTGATGAAAAAGTCCCAACGGGAGGCTGAGCCACTAGGAGACAATGGAATCTGTGATCCCAAGGAAGCTAGGACTCCTACAGGCATGGAGCTCTAGCGATGGCAACTCCCCCTGAGCTACAGCCACAATGGGGAGTCTCCAAAGCCAGTGTGGTGATTGTGCCCAGGCACAGAGCTAACCGCGTCAAAACTGCCTTGAATCGCTGGAGAATCGGGTGCTCCAAAATGTCGGCCGTTGAAGATTTAAAATGGCAGTGGTTGCTCCAAAGGCACAAAGTGAACAGCAACCAGAAACTTCCCTAAAGACCGAAGAAGTTCGATCCAAAATGGTGGCTGTTTCCAAAATGGTGGCCACAGTAAAATGGCCACCCTCCGAAACTGCTTGGTCCCAATTGGCAATCAGGGAAAGTGCCAAGAAGGGAGATAGTGGTGGTTGTGGTAGCCCAAATCCATGCAAAACAGAGCTCCCCAAGAAGCCTCTTTCCACTGTGGTCTCTAAACACGCTCCCGGCTGCTTCAGTGAAGATGCGGTGTAGCTGGAGATTACTGAATCTGAAAGGATAAATCAGCCATTGCGTGGCACAAAGCTCCAAAGCCTGACCTTGAGGCTGGCTGAGAGCGTCCAGCCACCGCAGAATAGTGCTGCTCACTCCTGCAATGCAGGTAAACCTTGCAAGTGCTCCTAGATGTTATTTTGGAGACTCCAGGTATGAAGGAATTTTTCTGTAACTCTGACCAGACTGAGAGAGAAATGAAGAATGTCTCTTTGGGCTAGACTGAGTTAAGAAATTGACTCCAGTCAAGCCAAGGAGGCGTGTCCAAACATTTCAAACTCAGACTCAAGGCAGATAGACAGAAGTTATACCTCATGTATGGAGTCTCCAAACAATGCACAGGAGAACAACTTTTTCTCTATTTTTTCTCTTTTCCTTCAATTTTCATAGTTCATTATTATATATAGTAAATCTTCTTACCCTGGCAAAATCATTTGGGAAATGATCAGCAAGATCAATTGATTAAACATATAAAACAATGAAACTAAAGTCAAATTGTTTTGAAACCCGACTTCAATCAGTAAATTACTTGATTTATTTGCACTAAAACTTTAATCCATTATCTGTTTTATGTTTTTCATTTAAGTCTTGCCTTTCCTCCAGGAATTCAACTGACATTACATTAAACACTGTTTGGGATCCTGTCATAGAATTACTTTACATTATGTTTAGCAGAATAAGAGTTGGAAGGGACTTTGGAAGTCTCCAGCAGGAGACTCTATACCATTTCAGACAAATGGCTGACATAGCAATGACACCTTCACAACTAGAAAATACTGAAAATAGTTCTTTAAAAAATGTAAAGCATTCCAAAATTGAAACAGGAAGCTTCTTCTTTACACAATAATCATAAAAAGCCAAACTGTGCTCAAGATAGATTGTTCTGTTTAATATTCACTTTAGACTGAGGGATGAAGAAGTAGCATCCTTAAATGTGTAAAAATGACCAAACCACACAAATGTGAAACTTATCCATATGGCGTATCATTGAGAGTTTCCAGTAGCACATTTTTAGAATACATACCACATATTTCAATATACATATACACCATCTCCAACCTGCCAAAATATTTAATAGGCAATAATCAAACATTCTACCCTGTGCAAACAGAAGCAGTCATTTCCAAGAAAATATGTGTAGCAGGTTTCACATAAAGATGAAATCTTTGATTAATAGTGACAAACCAAAACAAATCAAAAGCCTTGTGCTTGTTTTTAACAGTTTTCAAGAACCCAACATCTTCAAGATCTTTTAAAGAAGAAAAACAATGTTGAATAGAAATGAAAACATTATGTCACAGAGGATTAAAAAAGAAATATAGTAAAATATGCAATTACAAATCTAGGGTATAGAGTGAACTCATATTGATTAGTATTTTCAATAAAGTTTTATGCTGTACAAATAATGCACTTATATACCCTTCTATTATACCATGTTGTGTCTAATGCTTCAAACAATGCTCCTGTCCTATTAACAGTAGACTCTTAATTTGTGAAATGTTGGCATTTCTTTTGGGCTTATGCCAACATGTACAGTATTCATTAAGATGGGGGGGGGGAGATATTATTTCAGTTAAGAAGCCTAAGGCATACTTTTGTCACTTTACCTGTTTCAATTACTATAGATTATTTTCACCAAGAACTGCAAAATTATGTATAATTAAGGATTTTTTTTCTTTAGTAACTCTCCTTTGGGTGGGGGGACACAAGGAAAAATCCGCCTTAGCCTCCCAGCATCCATCTGGTATTCATCTGGCCCATTTGCCGAGGCCTGTTCAGCGCTGCTGCCGCCCATTCACCATGGCCCATTCGACGACGCCACATACCATTCAACGATGACGCAGCCTGTTAGCCACTACCATTGCCCGTTTGCTATGGCCCATTTGCTGCCCGCATGGCCCATCCACCGCCGCCCGTTTGCTGCCAGCACAGCCTGTTCAGTGCAGCCCATTCGCCTCCTCCAACGTCCATTTGCTGAAGCCTATTTATTGCCCGAGCCCCATTTCCCACCACCAAACTCTGCCGCCTGAAATCAGGGAAAAATGTGACATGTGGAGGCCAAAAATGGGGCATGCGGAGGCCAAAAATGCGATGCGCAGAGGTCGAAAACTGCCAAAGGTGCCCCAGTGGGGCTTCGGCAACATTCGGTGTATAAAACACACTACAATTTTCACCCACCTAATTCTCCTTAAGTATTGCCAAATGAGCAGCACTGGCAGACTTTCTAAACCTAAAGCAGAGAGGGAGGGAGGGTGGGAAAGAGATATCCAATCCAACTTTGTGTCTTTGTGTTTGTGTGTGAGAGGGGAGGAGGGAAGGGAGAGGGAGGGAATGGGAGAGAGGGAGAGAGAGAGATGTGGCTTTTGGGGGTACATTTTGGAGAAGTGTCAAGAGAAATGCTAAAAGGACAACCAGTTTGGGATTAAATTCCAAATGAAAGTGAGTCTTCAGGGTAAAGAGACATGAAGAACTTTCAACTGCAGATTTCTAAAAATCTTATTAAAAGAGGCAGCTCTTTAACTCATTAGTCCAGAAGGAGCAAAAGAGATAGGGTCCCAATGAGGATCTTAGCTATTTATCTTAGGAATAATAGAATAACAGAGTTGAAAGAGTCTTTGGAGGTCTTTTAGTCCAACCCCCTGCTCAAGCAGGAAAACCGAGGATGCCAAATCTGAGTGGAGGACCTGGGAAAGGTGTCAGAATAATACTTAGAAGAGACTTTGGAGGGAACCCTATACCATTTCAGAGAAATGGCTGTCCAGTCTCTTCTTGAAAACCTCCAGTGTTGGAGCACCCAGAACTTCTGGAGACAAACAGTTTCACTGGTTAATTGTTCTCACTGTCAGGAAATTTCTCCTTAGTTTTAGGTTGCTTCTCTCTTTGTTCAGTTTCCATCCATTGTTTTTTGTTTTGCCTTTTGCTGCTTTGGAAAATGTATGTCAACCTCTTGAGAAGAAAGTATTTATATATTTACAGGTAGAATAAATGCAGGCAGAGAATGATTGGAATAAGAACAATCTGCCAAGGGAACCAAAAATCATTAGCTGATTCTTCGTTTATAAATTGTTTGAATAAGTCATATTGTTTGAATTATCTAATCACTCCATTATGCACCACCAGAGGCTATTAATTCTCGTCCCATGCATAATCAGGGAGAGATAAAGGCAAGCCCTTAAAACAGCAATCAAAACTTTCAATCTTAGACACAAAAGGATCTCAGATGATATTTAGCTTTTGTAGGCTATACGAATATTGAAAGAAGCTTACTATTGTTTTCCTATTCCACAGAAATAATTGCTGAAAAAGCCAAAGATTCTTAATACTTATTATGTATAAGGGTTCGTATTATGTATGAACCCTCAAAAGCAGTAAGCATGTAATATAGTTAGTTTATTGATTAGCCCATAGGCCACATCAAAATACAGAGTTCCAAACACAAATTATTAATGAAATCTTACAAAACAATTTAAAATGAATTGTAGTAAAATACAATAAGCATGTAATAAGCAGTAAGCATGTATTATGATAAAATGCAGTCCTCATTTTTTGGGAACATTGTGTATTATGTATCAGCTTTGAATGTACTAGTTTTCTAGGCATAGGGATATAAAAACAATAGAAGTCTTTTATACATTTACATATGCATATACATATTCATTTCAAATATAAATACACATATACATATACATTTCAGAATAAAGCTAAAATTAAAATTTAAAAAAAATTCAAGAATACATAAAAGAAAAAACACAACAGTCAGAATATTAAAAAGTGCACTAAAAATACATTATATACATTATCCCCTCTAGTTGAATACTGATTAACATATTACTACACATTACTAACATTAGTCCCCATTCCTTGCGAACTAGGCCCTCCCCAAAATTAAACTATTAAATCTATTTACAACTTATTGATCTGTCTTCTATATATTATATTAGTGACAAAGTAATTAGGAAGAAAAACAATAATAGTCAAACAGAACAAAATAAAGTTTCAAAGTTCTCCTTTAACAAACTCTAGTTATCATCCCAAAAGTTATATATAGATCATTTTGGGTCAAAAATCCATGTTTGTTTCTTGGTATCTTCTCCTGTCAATTGTTGTTTAATTAAATGTAATGACTTTGTTCTGCAGAATAGATCTATCTTCCAATCCGAATGTAAACAGAAATAGTTACCAGTTAACTGCAAGAAATACATCCAGTTCCTTCATAGAGGAAAGGGTATCCATCCCTTTCGACATCCTTCCAGCTAAGGCTGTAATGTTGAAGAAATATGCAAACAACATATGAAATCCACATTCTGGTTCTTCAGCCATGAGACTCTTTGATCTGGAATTGGATCAATATCCTTTTGTGTATCTCTATCTAAATATATATCTTCAGATTCTACCATTCTTTGAACAATTATTAAAGTTTGCTCAAGTTTTTGGCAAATTCAAAAAATACAAAATCTAATGATGAGAGTCCAATTGTCTCTTCACCATCACCCCAAACATACCGTATTTTTCAGAGTATAAGACGCACCAGAGTATAAGATGCACCAAGATTTTGAAGAGGCAAATTTTAAAAAAAAAGTTTTTGCACTCAGCAGACCTCCCCAAAACGGCCTGCTTTTTGCAAAAATGGGCTCGTTTTTTGCTCAAAAAAAGGCATGAATAGCCTTCAGGAGGCTTATAGAGTGCTCCTGGGATCTGGGGGAGGGGGCAAAATCAAGCAAAAAACAGCCCGTTATTCACTCATTTCTGTCCTCCCCAGCCCCAGGAGCACTCTGCAAGGCTCTTAAAGGCTACGCAGGGCCATTTTGGTGAAGGAGGCAGGGTTTCAGGCAGCAAAAAATGATGTATTCAGTATATAAGACCCACCCAGATTTTCAGCAACTTTTTTGAGGGGGAAAAATGTGTCTTATACTGCGAAAAATATGGTATATCAAAAGGAAAAAAGAAAAAGCAATTAGAAAGGGTGTTGGTCTTAACTGATACACCACTTCTCATAAGGTGGAGATAGCATCCAGGAATGGGTTAACCTTGTCTGCACGCTGATTGGACTGAGTTTGCTAGAGCTGTTAAGACAGGGCTGGGGAGCTAGGGCTCCCCAGCTTTCGGCAAAGGTGAAGTGACAGACCCGACATGTCTTGTGTGTATTTCTTCTCTGTCGTATCAATGACCAAACGGTCTTCAGGGTGGGGCTGGATGCTATCTCCACCTTTTGAGAAGTGGCATATCAGGTAAGACCAATGCTCCTTCTCCATCTTGGTGGATATAGCATCCAGGAATGCGACATACCAAAGCTGGCTTGTACTCATGGGTGGGCCATTGTCTGGTCCGAAGTCCCAAGTCCAGTGTTAACACTCTGCAGCACTTGACGACCAAACACTGCCCCGGCTGAAGCAAAGCTGTCCAGCTTATAGTTCCTGATAAAGGGGGAAGGAGAGGATCAAGTGGTCACTCGACAGACTTCCTCTAAGGATGCTTGTGTGGCCCATCCTGCCATTGTGGCCGCGCTCCTGGTGGAATGTGTTGTGATACAACCAGGTGGCGGAAATGTCTGCAACTCATAGGCGTTGGCTATGCATGCATGTAGCCACCACCCTTTCGTTGATGAAGACACTTTCCTGCCTAAGGAAGATGGTTGGAATGACAAGAATAGAAACACTGACCACGGGAAAAATGGCACACCTTGGTCAGTGTTTCTATTCTTGTCATTCCAACCATCTTCCTATATATCCAGGTGCACATCTTGGGAATGAAGGAGGGATCAAGACGTAGCACTACCCTGTCGGGGTGGAAGATACAGAGTTCCTCCCTCACAGAGAAGCCCTGAAGTTCTGAAATCCTCCTGGCTGATGTGATCACCCCAAGGAATGCCATCTTAAGGGTAAGGAAACGTAAGGTGGCATTCGCAAAGGCTCAGGGGGATCCAGTGAGCAAGTTCAAAATCTTGGTCCCAGGTTGGGTATCTGTGCATCACCGGTGGTCTCAGGTTAATTGCTCCCTTTAAGAATCGACATACTGTGGGATGCTGCGTCAGGGATGGTAGCTTCCCACATGTCAGCACCGAAGCCAGTGCTGCTACCCGTCCCTTGATGGTGTTTAGAGACAGCCCTTTATCCAAGCCATCCTGAAGAAATTCCAGGATCTGGGGAACTGTCACCTCTGTGTGAGAAACCCCCTTCCCTGCACACCAGATTCAAAAGGTTTGCCAAGTATACTTATATATGCATTATGTAGAGGGCCTCCTAGAGGCCTGGATGGTCTTAATGACCCTGGATGAGAAATAGTCCTCCCTCAGGATGCTCCACTCAAGAGCCAGGTGATTAGCTGGCCCATTGTGGTTCCAGATGATGTGGCTCCCCCTGCTGAGTGAAATCTTGTCCTTGTCCAGCATGGAGCCACACACAGGTTCATGAGATCAGCAAACCACAGCCGCCTGGGCCACTGGGGAGCGAGAAGAATGTCAGCTCTGATATTTTCTTCTGAATTATCCCCAGGATAAGGGGAAGAGGAGAGAAGAACACTGGCATCTGAGAGCATCGACCTTCTCCACCTCTAGAGCAGGGAACCTGGAATAAAATCTCTGCAACTGGGCATTGTCCAGGGTGGCAAAGATATTTACTTCCGGGAGGCCAAAACGGTCCGTGAGTTCCCGGAATAGTGATGGGTGCAGCCGTCACTCCGCGTGGTGAACTGCTGCTATGGTGAGCTATTCCACCTGCATGTTTGTCACCCCTTAAATGTGTTCAGCTACAATGGTGCCTCTCTGCCCAGAGGCCTAGCTGTTTTGCTTCCTCCATGAGTGACCTGGATCATATCTCCCCCTCCCCTGATGATTGATGTGGGCTTTGGCAGCTAGTCCATCAGAAAGAGGACATGCCTGCCAGGCACTGATTGTTGGAACTGTCGCAGGGCCAAGTGGACAGCCATAACTCCAACCAGTTGCTGTTCCGTCTCGGTCCCTCTGACCCCACAGATGGCCCAAGGAAACCTTGGGCCATCTGTGATCGAAAGTGGTCCCCCAACCGGGGAGGCTGGGGTTTGTGGTTACCATCAATCGATTTGTTTTCTTGAAGAAGCAGCCCTTGAAAATGGCCGGGGACATCCACCAATGGAAGGGGTCGGGTGACCTCTAATGGAACTCGGACCCTAGTCAGTGAGTTGTTCCTACCTATCCTCTGAAACGGTAAAAAAAACCACTGAAGGTCCCTGGCATGCGGTGTGCCCAAGGGACGATGGAGATACAGGAAACCATTTTGCCCAGGAGCTGTGAGAGCAAAGCTATGGACACAGTCTGCTCCCTGATAAAAACGACCTGCCAAGTCTTTGAGTCTAGTCTGTCTCTCCTGGGATAAATAGACGCTGCACACTAAGGTATCAATGATGGCTCCCAAATTGAGCAGGTGATAGGTGGGTGTGAAATGACACTTCTCTATATTGATAGAGAACCCATGGCACTGTAGTCTGGATGGTGGTTCTCAAATCCACCGTAGCCTGAAGGGCCAAGGAGGACTGGACCAAGATATTGTCCAGGTAACATTGGACCTGCATGGACATAGCCTGCAGATGAGCCTCCAAAGCGGCCATTATTTTGGTAAACACCCTTGGTGCAGAGGATGGACCGAATTGCAGGGCTTTTTATTGATAGTGGCAGCCTGCATAGTGAAACCTGAGGTATTGTCAGTTCTGAGGCCGGATATGTATATATAAATAGGCTTCAGTGAGATCAATGGCCAAGAGGAATTCACCCTGCTCAATGCCCCAAAATTGTGTGAAGAGATTGCATCTTAAACTGCCGGTATACAAGATCGCAATTCAGTCTCTTGAGGTCTAAAATAGCTCCCCTCCCTCACAACCTTTGGAATGACAAATAGAATCGAATCCTTGCCCTTGTTGTCACTCTGGAACCAGCTGTATAGCCTGAATGTCCAACAGATGTTGTATTGCTGAATTCATAAGGACCTTCTTTGAGGGGTTCTTTGACATAGGACAACTGATGAAGAACCTCAGGGGAATGGAAAGGAATTCCACGGAGAGGCCTGACCTCACCGTCTCCCTGACCCAGGAATCAGATGTAATGTCTTCCCAGTGGTTGGCAAATAGACCCCCCAATTCAAGGATTGGAGTCACATCTACTTTGGGCAGCAAAAGGACAACCTCCTGCGCCCTGAAAGGGCAGACTTGCCTGTCTACCTTGGTTTGGTCTATCCAGGTGTTGACATTGTCTGGGCAGGAAGTCCCCCTGTAGATGGACAGACCCGGGTCCTGAATTTGGGTCCTGAAAGGAAGGCCCAAAAGGAAGGCCAGTCGCCACTTGTGGCGGGCGTCGGTCTGCCGTGGATGTAGCCAGAGCAAGCACCAGGTCGCCACACTGGAGCCTATGGATTGAGAGGCAAATTTTGCCGCGTTAAGAGTGGCGTCCGCCGAGAATTGAATGGTGGCCAACAGCTTATTCAAATCCTGGTGCAATCTGTCATCGGCTGCCGGATCCTCTCTTGCATCTGGCAGAGTAGAGTAATGAAGCTCTGTTGAAAAATGATGTGGTCTTTGATGCGCACCGCCCATGCCGCTGCCTGATGGGCATGCTATAGTGTCTGCTCTGCTTGTTTGTCCCCTGATTTGAGATTTTACTCCAGCTCTCCAGGCATAGTGGCTGAAGTATGCAGGGCTGCCACCAGCGCATCTATTTTAGGAATCTGGAGGATTTTAGACAAATTGGGGGCTACATTATAAAATCTTTTGTCTACAGATGATAAATTGATTGATGGCCCCAGAGATGACCATTGTCGTTGGACCACATCAATAAATAGCTGGGGCAATGGGATGACCTCAGCTTCTGTGGTCAGTTCAGAGAAAAGAGTCATGGTTGGATCAGGAGGGATGCTAGGTTCTGGTTGTGTAGAAATGGCACCTAGCTAAGTTGAGTTTCGTACCTTGAATAATAGTGACCAAAAATAGTCCAGTAAAGGCTGGCTGATCTGGCCCCATGTCCTCATCCTCAAAGAGTTCTAAATCTCTGTGGCCTTCCTCTTCCTCAGAAATCGGAGATTAGCTCCTATGGGAAGGAACTGGAGAGTATGGGTGGGGACAACACTGAACTTCCTCTTGGAAATGGGGATTGATATCATGGTGTTGGTCCAGAAGTGAACCCAATGCCCTTGAAGGCCTCCTGTATTGTTGGATCCCTGCAGCAATGCCCTGTCTTATAGCATCCGATATTATAACCTGCATGTAGCTTTGAGCAAAGGGTAAAAACCACATTTCAGGGCGAAGACCAGCTGCTGTGGGAATGAAAGCGGCCTCTAGAATGGTCCTGGCCTTCCCACTGGCCTGACTAGAAGAGGCTCCAGGGTGTGCAAATCAGCCACTGATCCCCATAGTGCTGTACTATTGCTAGGCAGAATGAAGAATTGGGGAAAATCCTGCTCTCTAGTTCCCTCTGCTGATAGCTGCAGCATGTCTATTGGCCTAGGTCTTGCCTCCCTTACTTCTGACTGGAAAGACTGCCTGCTGCCTGCTCTAGTGCAGATTGTCTCCAGAGCCCTCTGCCTCCTAGTCTCATCCTTTTGGGCAGCCTTAGAACTCTTAAGGGGCTGACTTAGAACTGCACTTTTTAAGAGAGCTGGAGGCTTGTGACTTTGCAGGCAGGGCAGAAGTATTAACTGTTAACTGGCAACTCTCTCCGCCTCTTGTACTCCAACCGCTGCTTCTGGTGCTGTAGTGCCTTCAGGATCCTATCCTATATCCAAGCCTGAAGAAAACTTTTAAGAGGTGCGCAGAAACAGTGTTCTGAGGTGCAGAGCTGCATGCTGTTAATTAGTGGTGCCGCAGAGCTGCTATCTGCCAGAGCAACTCTCAGACTGCTCCGGTTTCCAAGGCTCCAATTTTTGGATTGGATTGGATTTATTAGATTTATATGCCGCCCTTCTCCCAAGGACTCAGGGCGGCATATAAACTTTTAACTCCTTTTGCAGTCTAGCACAGAACCAGGTTGTTAAAATGCCCCCTGTAGCCTCGGGATAGTAGCCTCTATCCTCTTCCAAGATGTCAAACTGTTTAAAGCAAAAAAAGGGGGGGCTTGAAGCTTTAAAAATGGCAGCCACTGCTTGCAATGTAATGTTAGTTGGTTTTAACAGCAGCACGAGGGTTCAGGCGGCAAACTGAGCCTGTGGGATACCAGGAAGCCAGTCTTTGTAATTTTAGTTGAATTGGCTTCTGGAAAGGAGTAATAAGTCCCAATAGCTTGGAAGCCTCTTAAGCAGTGATCGACAGAGTGTGAGACTCTGTGCAAGCAATAATGAGCTGTCAGTTCTTTGTGAGAGAAGCTCTTCAGGGCTTGAGTCGAAGCTCTACCTGAGGGAAAACCAGTGACTCTACCTAGGAGAGGGAGACAGCTGGCAGTACTCACAGATGATAAATAAAAATCCAATAATATTCTAATGTTTTTGATAGTTCAATATTTAGATATATAGTTTGGAGAAGGATTGACATGTCTGTTCGTGCTGAGTGAGACTGAGTCGAAAGCCGGGGAGCCCTAGCAATAAAGAAGTGTCAGACTCAGACAGACAGACTCAGTCCAATCAGAATACAGACTAGGTCAACCCATTCCTGGATGCTATCTCCACTAAGATGGAGAATCCAGCAAGGGGTTAAAATAAATCAGCATTCAATAGCTGATCAACTTTTAAAGCAAAAAGCAAAATAAAACAAAATCAAAAAGTGAAAGTTGGAACTCTGACATGCTCAGAAAACTAACTGCTTGACAGGAAGATGGATACGCTCAGTGACTTTTCAAATGCTTCCAGAGGAAATTAAAATCTTCAAGACTCCCCTTCCCCACTGGGTCCACGATTATCCAAAAATGTATTGGGTCACTACTAAGTGCTCCCATTCAAAGCAGGGAGAAGTACTGTCAAAGAACCAGCTTTAGCAGTGAAATCAGTACATTGTCGATAAGCGAGAGAGAGAATTCTTACAGAGCAACAGCCATCTTGAGATTTCTTTTATTGAGAAAAACAATATAAGCCTTTATCTATAGAAAATTACATATCCAGAATTGACACAATAGCATGGACAAGTTTTTTTTTGTTTAAAATCATCTTCAGGCAAAAGTCCCAAAACTGACGAAATGAAGTAATAATTTGAACAATTAAGATAGATATTTAAAGTGACAATTCTTTAAACAAGACTCTACTTTGTCCCAAAATAGAGGCTGAAGAGGAAAAAAGTTAAATACAAAAAACCCCAAGATTAACAAAGTTGGAAGGGACCTTGTAGGTTATCTAGTCCAACCACCTACCCAAGCAGGAGACCCAACACAATTTCTGACAAATGGCAGTCTAGTCTCTTCTTAAAAGTTTCCAGATGAAGCTCCCACGACTTCTGAAGGCAAACTGTTCCCTTGGTTGATTGCTCTGTTAGAAAATTTCTCCTTATTTCCAGGTTGTTACCTTGTTCAGTTTCCATCCATTATTCTTTGTCTGGTCTTCAGGTGGTTTGACCCCCTCCTCTCTGTGACAGCCCCTCAAATATTGGAACACTATCGTGTCTCCCCTGATCCTTCTCTTCACTAGACTAGCCATGCCCAATTCCTGCAAATTGTATGTTTTAGCCTCCAGTCCCCTAATCATCTTGGTAGCTCTTCTTTGCACTTTTTCCTAGAGTCTCAACATCTTTTTTATAGTGTGGTGACCAAAATTGGATGCAATATTCTAGGTGTGGTCTTACTAAGGCTTTATAGAGTGGTATTAGTACCTAACTTGATATTGATTGTATCCCCCTGTTAATATAACTTAGGATTGTATTGGCTTTTTTGGTTGCTGCCACACACTGTTGGCTCCTATTTAATTGGTTGTCCACTAAGACTCCAAGATCTCTCTCACAGTTACTGTTATTAACCCTGGTTTCACCCAGTCTATATCTGAACTTTTTTTCTTGTCTAAGTGTAAGACTTTACTTTTCTCTCCATTGAATTTCATTTTGTTAGCTAGGGTCCATTATTCAAGTCTGTCAAGATCCATCTGGATTTTGAGCCTATCATCTAGGGCACTGATGACTGACCTTTTTCTAAAGGTGTGCCAAAGGTGCATGCGTACCCAGCCACCTGCGCATTCGCAAGTGCCCCCCTCAACGTTCATACATAAGTGACCCGTGGGGGAAGAATTTTCGCCCTCCCCAGGCTCTGGAGGCTTTCCTGAAGCCTGGGGAGGGTGGAAACAGCCTCCCCTGGCCCTCTGGAAAGCCAAAAATCAGTTGACCAGCATGTGCATGCGCACCAGATCTGAGAACTGCCGAGGGCTGCTGAGGGCTGCCATGCCGGCGAATATGGCTCACTGTGCCAACTGTGGCACATGTGCCATAGGTTCGCCATCACAGATCTAGGGTGTTGGCTATTCCTGCCAGTTTAGCATCATCCACAAATTTGGTCAATATTAGTCAAACTATTGGTGAAATTAACTATTATTATCAGATTATATTCTGAAAAAAACAAAAAGCATAGCAGTTTCCCAAGTTCTGAAAACAAAAATAATATAATCTTAAAATTTATCATCCATAAGTTATAGCATCAAGTCACTTGTCAATAAAGAATATATCAGATTCACACTGACAATGAAAATACCTGACAATGAAAATACACTGACAATGAAAATACCAGTTTAATCAAATCAATCATATAACTATAAATTGTAATATATTATGCAATTGCCCTCCTACTGTATTTCTTTCAACAGAAATGGAATGATCCAGTTTACCAAAACAATTAATTAGTGAAGTTGAAAACTGAGCCATTATCTCTCACTCAAACTAATGAAAAATCTATGGTAATGTCTATTAACAGAAGTGACAGATCTTAATTATTTTCAGCATAATGTTGCATTGTGGAGTATATGTGACCCGCAAGCTAGTGGTATGAAGAATAAGCAAACAAGTTTTGATATCATAATAATTACCTTTACACTAAAATTTTGGAAGTAACTGAGAACTTAAAATATATGTATTTTGCAGCCCATTGCAATTTTGTAGTTGCATATAAGCAACTACAAAACTAAGTAGGCAAGGAAGTCACAGCAACAAAGTCATTTTGAAACAACATAAAAACACTGCAATAAAAATATACTTCTGTATACTTTCAATATACATGCCTTTCACATCTTGATTGATAATAAAAAATATTCACAGAACACACAAAGTGTGCAACAAAAAACTCCATTACAAAGAACTGCATGCTAAGCGAGCAACACTCTTTTTTTAATTTATGTCCAAAGGATATCGAAACTTTGGATATGTATCCCATCCAGTCCATATTATACTAAACCATCTTTTTTCATCAACTGGTTCCAATAAATGGCATCAGAAATGGAACCTATGCTTACAATTTTATTGAAGTTCACATTGCTTTCTGCTCTAGTAATAGAACTTGGAAAATCTTACAGTCCAAATAGCACATTTCACCTCAAGTAGAACCTCTTATTTAGAGGGGGAGCACTAGCTGGACTATGTAAAATTTCTTTCCAACTAAAATTTTACCTTTTCAACATAAATTAATAAATTTCCTCAAAAGAGGGAATTTTCCACATTTCCCAGTTTATTTTAAGAAAGGCAACTGCATCATACAAATTCTGAAGCTAAATCAAACTCATGAAATAAAATGTATTAATTTATTATTTATTATGCACAAAATTAATCATATATATTCTATTCTATCCTGTGTTATGCTAATATTGCTTCCACAAAAGTTAATTAAAATGTTACTTAAATATTTTTAAGTACTATATTTTAATTTTTTTCACAAGGAAGCAAGTAATATATTTCTACAAAAGATTAATGCCTCTTCTTTTTTCCTCCTCTGTGCATTTATTATTGCCTCTTATTTAAAGATACAGGCTTTACTTTGCTGGTTGAAGTTCCCAGTCTTGTACTAATGGACTTCAAAAATCAGCTTTTATATTGTGCAATATCTTTTTGCTAATAAAACCAACAATAATATAAGGAATTCTGAATGAATTGAATTATTTCATATAAAAGTTCAAGCTTCTTTCCAAGACCAATCTTTTCTAATGTTCATACTACAACATACTGAGTATTCAACAGTATTGGTGTGGTCAGTATTTTAAAACAACTTTCTCTGAGGTTTGGTAGTTTTGGGGAGTCTTTCTATGTAAATATAATCAGTTTTGAAGTCTTCAATAGAACTACATCCATATGGAAAGAAGGAAGCAATGGGGTATCCTAAGGTTCTATTTAGGCCCAGTACTCTTCAACATCTTCATAAATGATTTAGATGAGAGATTACAAAGGAAACTCATCAATTTGCAGCAACAACAAGGTGGCAGGAATACCCAATACCCCAGAAGATAAGTTCAAGATCCAGATGAACACTGAGCCCTATCCAACAAAATGAAATTCAATGCAAAGAAAAGTAAGGTCTTACACTTAGGGAAGAAAAACCAAAATTACAGGTACAGATTAGGTGAATCTGATTCAATAATAGTAACTGCGAGAGGGATCTTGGAGTCCAAGTGGACAATCACTTAAATATGAACCAGAGAGGGATCTTGGAGTCCAAGTGGACAATCACTTAAATATGAACCAGCAGTGTGCAACAACGGCCAAAAAGTCAATGCAATCCTAAATTGCACTAACAGAGGGATAGAATCTACACCATGTGAAATATTAGTACAGTTTTATAAAGCCTTAGTAAGACCACACTTGGACTAGTGCAGTGGTGGGCAACCTGCGGCTCGGGAGCCACATGCGGCTCTTTGCACCCTTTAATGCGGCTCTTCTGTGTGCCGGGTGCCCGCTCCCCTCCCTCCTCTCGGGCTTCGGAGGGAAGCTTCTGCAAAAGCCCGGGCGAGTGACAACCAATTTTGGTCCTATGACTGCAGAATGCTGCAAAATACCATAAATGCAGGCCAGTTGTTGAGTGTTTCAAATGTGATTGGAACACTCAACAAGGTGACCACAGTGTGTGTGTGTGTGTGTGAGTGAGTAAGAAAGACAGACAGACAGAGGAACAGAGAGAGGGAGGGAGGGAGGGAGGGAATCAGACAGAGACTGACAGACAGACACACACACACACACACACACAGAGAGACAGAGAGAGAGACAGAGAGGGGGAGGGAGGGAGAGAAAGATAGACAGACAGAGAGTGAGTGATTAAGTGAATGAGTGAGAGACAGACACACCCACATACACAGTGACAGAGAGAGGAAGGGAGGGGAGAGAGACAGAGGGAGAGACAGACAGACACACACACACACAGAGTGAGTGAGAGACAGACAGACAGACACACACACAGAGTGACAGAGATGGGGGAGGGAGGGAGGGAGAGACAAAGAGCCAGAGAGAGAGAGAGAAAGAAAAAGAAAAAAAGAAAGTGGGAGAGAGAGATGAAATTAAAAACAACAACATACAAACCTGACTTACTCAAACTATCCAAGGAAATGCAAGGCCAATGTTCACATTAGTGGTTGTGACTTTGTCAGTCAATGTCAGGATGTAATTTTCTCTACATTGTAAGGCAAATTTTACGGAATTTAACGTTATCGATAAATAATATTGTTCTAAAGTTTTTGTTTTATTAGTTGTGTTATTTGTATCCTCCCGACCTATGTGGATACTTGCATGCAGAATATTCTCAATAAAAACTTATTGAAACTAAAAACAGTGTACCATCCTATGTATTTTCAGTTTTAAAAATGTGACTCTCAAAGTAAATTTCAATCGTGGTTTTGGCGAGATTTGGCTCACTTGAAAAAAAAGGTTGCCCACCACTGGACTAGTGCATCGAGTATATGGTTATCATATTATAAAAAAGATGTAGAGGAAAGAGTGCAGAAAATAGCAATAAAGATTATTAGGAGGCTGGAAGCTAAAACATGAATAATGGTTGCAGGAATTGAGTTTGTCCAGTCTAGTGAAAAGAAGGACTAGAGGTATATGACAGCAGTTTTCAAATATTTCAGGGCTGGCCATAAAGAAGAGGGGGTCAACCTATTTTCCAAAGAATCAGAAAGCAAGACAAGAAGCAGTGGATGGAAAATAATCAATTAAAGGAGTAACCTAAGTAACCTAAGGAGAAATTTCCTAACAATGAAAATAAATAATCATGAAACAGCTTGCCTTCAGAAGTTGTGGGTACTCCATCACTGAACACTTTAAGAAAAGACTGGACAGCAACTTGTCTGGAATGATATGAAGTCTCTCTTTGAGCAGGAGGTTGGTCTAAAAGACCTCCAAGATCCTTTTCAACCTGGTGATTCTATTATTTTCTAGATCTGAGGAGTAAAATGTGCTGGGACCTTGGCAATCAAGCCACCCAATTCTTAATTTTGTATATACATGGGTGTTTCTTTAAAAGTGGCAGGCATTTGAATCAACCTGGTGTTTAGAAAGTACTCTGAGAGAAACTGAGGAAACTGAAAGAAGGAAAATGACCACTGGCTTACCTGAAGGGTCATTCTCTGTGTGCTGCGGGAAAGTCCAAGCATGGGTAAATTAGTTTGGTTGCCCAAGGACTGAGTTCAATTTTCTTAACCGCGCCTCCTGTTCCTCCTTAAGGCCAGTTTTTCAACAATTGTTGGAGCCAGAGAGGTGTGATGAGATCATGTGGAAATCTTCTGGTACTCCCGAACCCTGGACTTGAGAGACCATGGGCAGGGTTGGACTCTCCTGCAGCACACAGAGAATAACCCTTCAGGTAAGCCAATGGTCATTCTCCTGTATGCTGCTTGGAGAGTCCAAGCATGAGACATACCCAAGTTAAATGTCACTAAGGAGGCTAGAAGGTCTGTCCAGGGTGTCGATCGTGGAATGAACTCTCTGCAGAACCCTTCTACTGAATGATGCCTTGGCTGAGGCAAATGTGACCAATTTATGGTTCCTAACAAACGGAGAGGGGGACAACCACGTCACCGCTCTGCAAATCTCCTCTATTGTCGCCTGGATTGCCCAGGCAGCCATTGTAGAAGTGCTTTATGTGGAGTGGTGATATGGCAAGGGACCGTTCTCAACTGCTGTTTATAAGTCAATGCGATGCACGGCCTCACCCATCTTCTGATGGTAGAAAATATCTTCCGGCCCATGGAAGCTGGCTGGAACAACACAAAGAGGGCTTCGGATCTGCAAAATTCTGCTGTTCTTTTAATATATCTGCGCAGTGCCCGTCTGATGTCCAGGATATGCCAAGTTCGTTCCCTGAGATATCTGGGGCATGGGCAAAAGTTTGGTAAAATTACCTCTTGTGCCCTGTGAAACAAGGTGTTAATTTTTGGAATAAATGAAAGGTCCAAGCGGAGGACAACCCTGTCTGGATGGATAATGCATAAATCGTCCCAAACTGACAAGGCCGCCAGCTCTGATATTCCCCTTGCTGATGTTATGGCGACAAGGAAAACAGTCTTCAGAGTCAGGTGT
Source organism: Natrix helvetica (assembly GCF_964273705.1). NCBI lineage: Eukaryota > Metazoa > Chordata > Lepidosauria > Squamata > Natricidae > Natrix > Natrix helvetica. Next base: position 70,334,260 of record NC_138554.1, on the reverse strand, counting down.
CACAGGCTGACCGAACGAAAAGGTTCAAATGGGGCTGCCATTAGAGCCTGCAAGACTACTGAGAGCAAAGAGGTCAATCACCAGAAGGCTGAATCTCCATGACAACTGGTGGAAGAGAGCCGGATGCAGGCACCAATCCGAGTTGTCTATGGTGGTCCTGCTCAGCCAGTCCACTTAGGTGTTGTCCACTCCCAAGAAGCCTCCGGAGTGCCTCCGGGGGGCGGGGGAGGCTCTTTTCACCCTCCCCCAGGCTCCTATAAAGCCTCTGGAGCCTGGGGAGGGCGATAAATGGCTTTAAAAAACTCAGTGAACTCAGCTGGCCAGCGTGTGCATGCGCGCTGGCCAGCTGACAGGGCAACGCCTTGCGTGCCGTGAAAAATGGCTCTGCGTGCCACCTGTGGCACGTGTGCCATAGGTTCACCATCACTGAACTAGAATATTGTATGCCTGAATAGAATGTTGCTGATCATTTTACCAAAGCACAAGGTACAGTCAAACATAAACAATGTTGTGATGTTTCTGGATTGAGAATGTCAAGTTGTGTGTAAATACATTGACAACCCAAGAGGGGAGAATGTTAGGGATGTAACCCTAGGCTTGGCTTAGCAATGTATAGAAGCTATGATTACTTTACTGTTACTTTAAATGTTTAGCAGATGTAATTGCCTTGTTACCTCAAGCAGCCATAAGAGGGAGCCAAAATGGTTGCTAGATCTCTTATCTCTCTGTTTTGTTAGAAGCTGATCGATGTATTTTGAGGTATTGTGGTTTGCTAATGTTTAGCTATATTTTGTGTGCTAGACTGACTATTTTGATATCTGAATTACTGAACCGTGTGTGACTTGGACTGTTAACCGGACTCTGAATACCTCTATATTTCTACATAATAAACTACTATATTTTTATACTATTCGGTGTCTCTGTATGATGGTTTGTGCATGTTATTCCATATCACTCTCATTACGCTTCTCTGCATACTCGCTCTACGGAGAGCTTAATTACTTAACAACTAGGTTTAGGGGTGGCCAAAGTAGAGGCTCCCTGAGCTGCTTGGGGCTTGACACCTAGTGGGGTGATAGTTTCTAGCCTTATGAAGTATAGACTTAAAGGTGGTGGCCTTGAAAAGCCCCAAGAAGGCAGGGGTGTCACGAGGGAGATCCTCATCTTCTGAGAGCTCTTGCTCGTCGTGATCCTGCCCCTCCCAGATGGATACCTCACTGACCACACAGAATTCCAGGGAGGGTGCCTCAACCTGTGACTGTCTTCCATAACGTTGCCCTGCCTAGGCCTAGATGAAGAGGCCCCCACAGAGGAACAGACCCTCTGTTGCAGGCCCTCTGCTATTCCCTGGGAAATAGCCTGGGCAATGACCTCTTGCATCTCCATTAAGAGATTGAGGTCTTGATCCCAAGATCGGTGCCAAGATCGGGGAGCCTAGATGGATGGGCCAGGTTGTGAGTGGCTAGGGTGAACTTCCACATCTTCCTGACTGATCTCCAGAAGGTCTGGCTCCAAACTGGTGGAGGGAGCAGGGGAGCTCCTACTGACCACAGAAATGTCGGAGGACAGATCCTGTAGCTCTATCTCCTCCTCAATGCCCAGTGAGAGAGGGAGGCAAGGGCCTCCCCACCTGAGTGGTAATCAGCTGGCTAGGACTCCCTGCCTGGAGTGGGCCTTTTCAATCTGCTTCTCCAGTGTACGCTGGCGGCGCTCAGAATCCCTGTCAGCAGCCTTAGAGATGGGCTTTTTACCCTTCCCTGTTGCTTTCCCCTTCCCTACCTTCCTGTCCTTCCCAGTGGCAGCTGTTGGGCTGGGATCCCTGGGAGGGTCAGGTCTACCATAGTTAGAGCTGGAAGGGCCAGGCTGCTCCAAATCTTCCTGTACATCAGCCATTGCAGGAATCGTCAATAAGCGAGGCAGTAGTCGCTGGTTGAGATCGTTAACGGACAGGAGCTGACTCACACTAGAACAGCTGCGTGGCCTTGGCAGATTACTCCCAACTGCTTGGGGGTGGAGTTTGACCATTTGGTGGCCAAACAGTCCATAGCTGCCTGGCACACCCCCCAAAATGAGTGGCAACCCGAACAGGATCAGCTGGCCACTCAGCGGCAATCTGCTGGAGCGGGCTCTCACTAAATTGTCAGTCCAAAAGTATGCAAAGCGGCTGCTGGTAAAATGGCCACCGCGCACACTGGGGCCATCTGAAAAATGGCGGCCATCAATAATTGGCACCAAATCTCTGCGAGCGGTGGTGGCTGCAAATGCAACTGCAGTGTCCAGCCGCCGCCAAAAAGGAACGGCACCAAACAGCTGATTATAAATAGCCTGACTCAGGCCACGCAAGGCACGAAAGGCAGGAAGCCCCCAACAGCCCCTCCTACCTCACTTTGATGTGAAAAGATTCAAATTCCAAAGAAAAGTTAAAAAAGCAAACTAAAATAATAAATATAATACTAAAATAAATAATAAATTTAAACTGTGATAATTGGAGAGTCCAAGCCTGAATTAACTAGCTAGAGCTCACTCAACTGTGTCGTGACGGGCCAGATTGAGTTGAAAAACGGGCCTTAAGGAGGAACAGGAGGCATGATTAAGATAATTGAACTCAGTTCTTGGGCAACCAGACTAATTTAACCCATGCTTGGACTCTCCAAGCAGCGCACAGGAGAAATTACTGACAGCAATCTTTGAAATATATCACAGAAGTAAGTACATCCCCTCACATTTTGTAAATATTTAAGTGTATCTTTTCATATGACAACACTGAAGAAATGACACTTGGTTACAATGTAAAGTAGTGAGAATACAGCTTGTAAAGCAGTGTAAATGTGCTGTCCCTTCAAAATAACACAACACATAGCCACTAATGTCTAAAGTGCTGGCAACAAAAGTAAGTACACCCCCAAGTGATAATGTCCAAAAGGGACCCAAGTAGCCATTTCCTCTCCCTAGTGTCATGTGACTTGTTGGTGTTACAAGGTCTCGGATGTGAAGGGGGAACAGGTGTGTTAAATTTGGTGTTATCGCTCTCACTCTCATACTCGTCACTGGAAATTCAACATAGCACTTCATGGCAATCAACTCTCTGAGAACCTGGAAAAACAAATTGCTGCTCTACATAAAGATGGCCTAGGTTGTAAGAAGATTGCCAAGACCATGAAACTGAGCTGCAGCACAGTGGCCAAGACCATATAGTGGTTTACCATGACAGGTTCCACTCAGAACAGGCCTTGCCATGGTTGACCAAAGAGGTTGAGTGCCCTTGCTCAATGTCATATCCAGGGGTTGGCTTTGGGAAATAGATATATGAGAGCTGCCGGCATTGCTGCAGAGGTTGAAGGGGTGGGGGATCAGCCTGTCAGTGCTCAGACCATACGCCCCATGCTGCATCAAATTGGTCTGCAGGGCTGATGTCCCAGTAGGAAGCCTCTTCTAAAGATGATGCACAAGAAAGCCCACAAAGCTTTTGCTGCAGATAAGCAGACTTAGGACATGGATTTCTGGAACCATGTCCTGTGGTCCAATGAGACCAAGATAAACTTATTTGGTTCAGATGGTATCAGGCATGTGTGGAGGCAACCAGGAGGAGTAGAAAGACAAGTGTGTCTTGCCTACAGTCAAGCATGGTGGTGGGAATGTCATGGTCTGGGGCTGCATGTGTGCTGCCGACACTGCGTAGCTACAGTTCATTGAGGGAACCATAAATGCCAACATGTACTGTGACATACTGAAACAGAGCATGATCCCCTCCCTTTGGAGACTGGGTCGCAGGGCAGTATTCCAACATGATAACGACCTCAAACACACTTCCAAAATGGCCACTGCCTTACTAAAGAAACTGAGGGTGCCAATGGTGTTCAAGTGACGCTCCAGTTGTTTTGGGGTTGCATTCTATTACTATTGGTACTACTCTTGTTTGCCTTTGCCACAGTCATTGTATTTCTATTTGTAGGTCTTTGTATTTTGTTATCTTCTCCAATTCTTTCTCTTCTTTTCTACTGTCTCCAGGCACTGCCACATCCACTATCCAGCCTTTTTTATCTTTCTTATCAACAATTATTAAGTCTGGGGTGTTGCGTGGCAGGTGCCTGTCTGTATGAATTCTAAAGTCCCACAGCAATTCAACTTATTTTTCTACAACTTTCTCTATTATATTATCCCATCAGTTCTTGTCTGTAGGCGTATGACATTTATTGCATATCTTCCAATGCATCATTGTTGCTACTTTGTCATGCCGCTGTCTATAGTCAGTCCAGGCAATCGTCTTGCAGTGGCTTACCAGGTGATCTATTGTTTCCTCAGCTTCTTTGCATAGATGGCCCTTACTGTCTATTCTTGTCTTCTCAATTCTGGATGTACATGCATTTGTCCTTAAGGCTTGGTCTTATGCAGGCATAATTAGTCCCATGGTCTCTTTCTTCAACTTTCCTGCTCTTAGCTGTTGCCAGGTCTTGTTATTATCTGCTCTTCCTGCTATTTTTTTTAATATACTGGCCATGTATGTATATGCTTCCTGTCTCCATTTTGTTCTGCATTTGATTTTTCTTGTAGGCCAGTTTGGTCTTTCCAGGAATCAATAAGTCTTCTTGGTACACTAACTTCAGTACATCTTCCTGTCCTTCAGATATTCTTCCAAAGCCCTTTTTTGTCTTCAACCATCTGAAGTACTTGCAACACCTATTTGCCTTGGTAGGCAGAGTCTGTCAATTCTCTGGATGAAGACCATGATTCATTGTCATTATTTTTTCTGGTCTTTCTATCCATTGCTTTTAGTTCTTCCAGAGTCCAAGCCAGTATTCCTGCTGTGCATCTAATGACTGGAATTGCCCAGGTGTTGATTGCCTTGATGGTATTTCCTCCATTGAATTTGGACTTTAAGATCTTTTTCACTCTCTTGATGTATTTACTTCTAATCTTTTTCTTGACTTCAGTGTGCTTGATGTTGTCAGCTTTAAGGATACCCATATATTTGCAGTAATCATCCTCTTCCAGACTCTTAATGTTACTTTTGTGAGGCTCTTGATTCCTTCAATTTTTACTATTTTTCCTTGTTTGTTTGATAATCAGTATGGCAGTATGGCACATTTGTCCAATCTAAACTCCACTGCAATATCTTGGAATTAGTGTTGAGCACTGATTCTATTTCAGATAATGGTTTTCCATACAGCTTTAGATCATCCATGTAAAAGAGGTGGGATAGTATGGCAGATGTTTTTGATGTTTGATAGCCATGGCCTGGGTTACTCAGTATTGTTGATGGAGGAAACAGTGCAATGAAAAATAGTAGTGATGATAGTAAATCTCCTTGAAATATTCCTCTCTTGATATTAACCTATCCCAGTCTCTCACAACCGGGTCTTCCATTGTGTCATCAATATTTGCACAAAGTTTCTGATGTTTCTACAGACTCTTTTTATTTCTAGACACTTGATTATCCAGTCATGTGGCAGAAAATCAAATGTGTTTTGTAATCAAACCATGTTACATTTAGGTTGATCTTCTTTCTCTTGCAGTTTTCCAAAATCATTTTGTCAATTAAGAATTGATCTTTTGTTCCTCTGCTATTGGAACAGCTTTCTTTCTGCTTGGGTGGAAAGAGATTATTTTTAACTAGATTTTGTTGGACTGCATCAGCTACGACACTAATTAGCAATTTGAAAGTTGATGGTAAGCAAGTAATTGGCCTGTAGTTGCCTATTGTTGCCCCTTTTGCTGGATCTTTCATTATCAGGTAAGTTTTTCCAAATGTTAGTTACTGTTCAATCTCACCTTCTTGTACTTTGTTGTTAAACTGCTCAACGAGTGGGTAAAAACCAGACCACCAAACTGGTGGCCGGCGCAGGCCACACCCAGCCCAGCTTCGCAAAGACAAAAAAAACACCCCACTACATCACGGTATGGTCCACAATCTTATCGGGTTTGACAGCTCTGGTATAGACTAGTAAAATGTTTCAACCAAAAACCATGCAGTTCATCTTCACCTGGTGCTGACCAATTCTTGATCTTCACTCTTCTTTTCTCTGCCATTTCTGCTATTATTACTAGTTATTTCATCTTAACTTCTTTTTAATTCTTATCAATCTCTTTTAACCAAGTTGTGTCCTTCTTGTTTTTCTTTGGGTACCCCACATCTGCACCCAAAACTACATTGTTTCTTCCTTGTCAGGTACTGATTGATTCGCTACGATTTCTCCATTGATGGATTGGTAGAAACATTTCTGATTGGATTGAAATTGGAGGTTCTGCCTATAATTTGCAATTCGAGGTTCGTATGTACTGATCTTTTTTTTGGTTATAGCTGTTATTTGCTGCTTTATTATTCCCAGTGCTTCTTTGATCTTCCTTGTTTCTAAGTGGTATTTCTTGATAAGATATTTTTTTATTTTCTTTTTCTTCAGTTTCTTTTCTTTTATCTATTCTAGCTTGCTTGCGTCTAATCTCATTGCTTATCTTATTTTTCAGTCTAACCTTCCATTTTATGGGGTGTTTTGGGAGGGGTTTCGTTCTTTGTTGATTAATGCTGTACATTAGTTGGTTTGTTTCTTGCAGTGACTTGATGCTTATACCAGTACTTGATATTGCAGTATTTGCATCTTTTAATGCTTGAGCTAGCTGTTTCTTTGGAACAAGCTTCAATGCAGGCAGCCTTATTCTGATGTTTTTGTGCTGTTTTAGATGCTAAGGTATTTTTTTGTTTTAGTTCTTTTACTGCTTTAGTTTAAGGGCTTTGCTCTTTCTGAGGCAGAGAAGACGATGCCTGGTTTCCAAATGAAAACAGTTTTATATCTCTGCTGGATTCCTCTACCGCCAATTCTGCCTGGTTTACCTCTACATTCTGAGTTACTTCCGGCAAGGCTTTGGTTTCTTTGTCCTGGGTAAACCTTTACAGTTCTTCCAATTCTGCTTCTGTGAATACTTTATTTCATATTAAAAATTGATTTTGATCTGCTAGCCTCTGTCCTGTTATTTCTGATTCTGGGTGCTGTTCTTTCCAGAAATGGTGCATTCATTTCAAATATCCTCCCCTTGTTGGACTTGATCTGTAATAATAGATCATTTATTTGTTTGTTTTCAATCACTGTGTATTTGCGACAGATAAACACCTTTTCTTCCACTACTTCTGTAGCTGCTGGCTCTGGTTGCTCAGCCACAATCCTGAGTCTTGTAGCCCCTTTTTCACCAAATATCCAGAACTCTAACATCTAGCACAGACCTTGTTAACCCAAGAGATATCTGAGCTGGTATGCATTTTTGAAATTTATGTCTCACCATATTTTTTTATGGGAGACACATTCTTTTTCTGATTCCTTGATGAGATCTGTCCAGTATGGTTGAACTTCAGGCATAGCTCTCATCTTCCTCAGAGTACACAAGCCCCACAACCATGTCAAGGTAGTGTGTCACTAAGGATTGTTGTTGTCATCATGTTGTTATTATTATTGATTTAATCTTCAATTTGATTCACAGTCTGGGACTGGTTAAAAACTTAACAATTTAAGTCCTAACCAAGAACCTCAGAGCTGTTAAGGTAACGTCTGAGTATATAGCAGTCTGAATAAGGTGGGTTTTTATTTTATTTATTTAGTAGTAGTAGTAGTAGCAGCAACAACAGTAGTAGTAGTAGTTACACAGTCAGACAGATGTTTAGATTGGATTTGGAATTTTTATCTACCTGTCAAGTCTTTCTCAAGGACCTGAGATAGTCAGATATTATTTGATGCTGTTCCAACTATAGCTGCCTTTTGCAATTTTATTCATTGTGATTTTATTAATGCCAATGGTGTTCAAGTGGTGCTCCGGTGGTTTTGGGATTGCACCCAAGGCCAATATTACTATTAACATTATCATTGTTTTTTGCCAAAGTAATTCAAGGTGGCAAACGTATCTCTCTTTTCCTATTTTATCCACAACCACCCAGTGAGGTGGGTTTAGCTGAAAGACAGTGATTGGTTCAAAGCACTCAGCTGCCATTCACAGTTAAGGTGGAACTTGAACTCATGGTTTCTTGCTGGTGCCACTGGTTGGCAGTTTTCTCCCTTGCTTACCTACTCTTCTCTCACCCTGGCTATTTTTTTTTTCTTTTTAAGGGGGAAGTCACTTGAGAAGAAATATCAATTTCTTCTTCACACTTTTCCAAGAATAACAGAAAGTAAAGTGTTGATTTCTTCTTTGCCTGAATTCAAACAACTTTTAACGGAACCCCTAGTTTGCTCCTCCCAATCACCAAAAGAAAGAAAAAGGAGTCCAGGTCCAATACAATCTTGTCAGCAACTCCTACCAATCCAGATCTTTCCTCAACATTGTCATATAAGGCCATCTTTATCTCATTCATTTCTCATCACTCTCTCTCTTTCCTTTCAATTGGTAATATCTGATGGTACAAAACTTGGGCATATGAGGTTATCAAAGACAGAATGAAGCCAGGGACAGATTTCCTCAGCTAGTTTCCATGATCTCTCTATATAATTCAGTTCTTGCCTCACAGCAACTTCAACTTCTGGTTGTATACATATAACCAGAAAATCTATAATATAAATACATTTGTATAAATATTTCCTGTATTTTCTATTTCAATCTTAATATAGACACTGAAAAATAATTATGGTCATTAAAACTTTGCTAAAACAGCTAAGCAGGTGGTGGCATATGATTTTTGCCTAGTATTGCATATGCAGTACCGGTACATACCTACATACATCATACACACACACACACACACACACACACACACAAACAATTGTGTTATATACCTTATTTAACTTGGTTGTATTTTAAATTTTACTCCAAAAGAAACATGTGGACTATATACTGTTGTTCTAAAACTTGAACATTTATGTTTATAAATGACAGGATAGCAAGGTAAAACACATGCTTTTGCTCTATAATTCTCCTTACACATATTGAAAGACCAATTTTAAAATCCTCAAAATAAATCTATAATGTTTTAGTTAAATTAAGTTCATAATTATTTGTTGGTTTAATCAAGAGAGTCATTTACATTATTTTTATCTTTAACTGTCATCTGTAGCTATAAACAGAGATTCTCAGGTCTTCTCACTTAAGATGTTGCATCTTAAAAAAAAATTTCAAATCTTCAAATTTTCCTTCAAGAAGCAATCAATCCTAGCTATAGGTGCATCTAATCCAATTATCATGGTATGTTCATGGGCCAACAATAAAAAGGAAAAGAAAGGGGGAAAACTTCTGTTTTTCTTTCAAGGGCCTCTATTGAAATCTAATGCAAGTGTAAGGACAGGACTATACACTGAACTACCATGCTCACTGTAGAGACCTCTAAGGAATAAACAGAATAGCAAAATCAAGCAAAAAGCAAAGCTAGCATATATGAACATTGCACAAGAAATGGAAAATCAAGATTGTTATTTCCCCTAATCTCTTCCAATAAACTTTTAATTGAGGATTGGTATAATTTATAAAAAAAAAAAGGAGGTATGATGCTTCAGTGGTTAAAGATACTGATCTTGTCAGCTGGAAAGCTGACAGCCAGGGTTCAAGACATGAGGGCAATGCAACAAGGTGAGATCCATTCTTGCATCAGCTGCTGCCCACCTAGCAGTTTGAAAGCATGCAAATGTGAATAGATAAATGGGTACCACTTCAATAGGAGCATAATGGTGTTTTGTGTTCCTTGCCATATAGTCATGCTGGCCATATGTCTACAGAAATGTCTTCGGACAACACTGGTTATCTCAGCTAAGAAATGCAGATGAGTACTACTCCCTAGAGCAATGGTTCTCAACCTTCCCAATGCCACGACCCTTTAATACAGTTCATGTTGTGGTGACCCCCCAACCATAAAATTGGTGTCTCGGTTTCCTAAGACCATCAAAAATATGTGTTTTCCAATGGTCTTAGGCCAGTGGTCGGCAAGCCGCGGCTCGCGAGCCACATGCGGCTCTTTACACCCTTTAATGCGGCTCTTCTGTGTGCCGGGCGCCTGCTCCCCTCCCTCCTCTCGGGCGGCCGCCCCAAAAGTCAGGACTCTGCAGCTAGCCTCTGTAATTGCGCCTATGTTTTCCATGGCGTGGAGAAGCGGCGAGGCTCTGTGCGGCCAGCGATGACTCCGGGGGCCATCCGGGAAGACGAGGAACGCGAGGGGGGACCTTGCCCCCCACTGATGGCCTCCGGAATCATCGCTGGCCACGCAGAGCTCGCCGCTGCTCCACGCCGTGGAAAACATAGGCGCAATTACAGCCCGGAGCAGGAGCAAAGCCCCTTTCCCAACTGGCCCTTCCTCCCTCGGAACGCTTCGGAGGGAAGCTTCTGCAAAAGCCCGGGCAAGTGACAACAAGTTCCCGCCGTTACAAAGTCTCAGAGGCTGTAATTTTCTGAGCTGTGCGCGCGTGCCTGTTTTCCACGGCGTAGAGCAGCGGCGAGATTCTGCGTGGCGAGCAATGATTCCAGGGGCCATCCGGGAAGATGAGGAAAGCGAGGGGGGACCCTGCCCCCCACTGATGGCCTCCGGAATCATCGCTGGCCGCGCAGAGCTCGCCGCTGCTCCACGCCGTGGTAAACATAGGCGCAATTACAGCCCGGAGCAGGAGCAAAGCCCCTTTCCCAACTGGCCCTTCCTCCCTCGGAACGCTTTGGAGGGAAGCTTCTGCAAAAGCCTGGGCGAGTGACAACAAGTTCCCACCGTTACGAAGTCTCCGAGGCTGTAATTTTCTGAGCTGTGTGCGCGTGTCTGTTTTCCACGGCGTAGAGCAGCAGCGAGATTCTGGGCGGCGAGCGATGAATCTGGGGGCCATCCGGGAAGATGAGGAACGCGAGGGGGGACCCTGCCCCCCCACTGATGGCCTCCGGAATCATCGCTCGCAGCTGCTCCATGCCGTGGAAAACAGGCGTGCGCACACAGCTCAGAAAATTACAGCCTCTGAGACTTCGTAACGGCGGGAACTTGTCACTCGACCGGGCTTTTGCAGAAGCTTCCCTCCGAAGCGTTCCGAGGGAGGAAGGGCCAGTTGGGAAAGGGGCTTTGCTCCTGCTCCGGGCTGTAAGCTTCCCTCCGAAGTCTTGGGATGTTCTGAGGAGCCCCCCAAGGCAAAACGCCGCTGCCAGGTAGTTAAAAGTACCTCTCTGACTCTGTCAGACTCAGTCTCTCTCTGATTCCCTCTCTCACTCCCTCTCTCTGTTCCTCTCTCTGTCTGTCTGTCTGTCTCACTCACACACACACACACACACACACACACTGTGGTCACCTTGTTGAGTGTTCCAATCACATTTGAAACACTCAACAACTGGCCTGCATTTATGGTATTTTGCAGCATTCTGCAGTCATAGGACCAATTTTGGTCCTATGACTGCAGAATGCTGCAAAATACCATAAATGCAGGCCAGTTGTTGAGTGTTTCAAATGTGATTGGAACACTCAACAAGGTGACCACAGTGTGTGTGTGTGTGTGTGAGTGAGTGAGACAGACAGACAGAGAGAGAGAGGAACAGAGAGAGGGAGTGAGGGAGGGAATCAGAGAGAGACTGACAGACAGACAGACACACACACAGAGAGAGACAGAGAGGGGGAGGGAGGGAGAGAAAGATAGACAGACAGAGAAAGAGACACACACAGAGTGAGTGATTAAGTGAATGAGTGAGAGACAGACACACCCACATACACAGAGTGACAGAGAGAGAGGAAGGGAGGGGAGAGAGACAGAGGGAGAGACAGAGACAGACACACACACACACACACACAGAGTGAGTGAGAGACAGACAGACACACACACACAGAGTGACAGAGATGGGGGAAGGAGGAGAGAGAGACAGAGATACAGAGAGAGAGAGAGAGAGACAGATAGACACCCAGAGAAAATGACAGAGGGAGACAGAGAGGGAGGGAGGGAGGGAGAGAGAGACAAAGAGCCAGAGAGAGAGAGAGAGAAAGAAAAAGAAAGAAAGAAAGAAAGTGGGAGAGAGATGAAATTAAAAACAACATACAAACCTGACTTACTCAAACTATCCAAGGAAATGCAAGGCCAATGTTCACATTAGTGGTTGTGACTTTGTCAGTCATTGTCAGGATGTAATTTTCTCTACATTGTAAGGCAAATTTTACGGAATTTAACGTTATCGATAAATAATATCGTTCTAAAGTTTTTGTTTTATTAGTTGTGTTATTTGTATCCTCCCGACCTATGTGGATACTTGCATGCAGAATATTCTCAATAAAAACTTATTGAAACTAAAAACAGTGTACCATCCTATGTATTTTCGGTTTTAAAAATGTGGCTCTCAAAATAAATTTCAATCGTGGTTTTGGCGAGATTTGGCTCAGTTGAAAAAAAAGGTTGCCCACCACTGTCTTAGGCGACCCCTGTGAAAGGGTTGTTCGACCCCCAAAGGGGTTCTGACCCACAGGTTGAGAACCGCTGCCCTAGAATCAGACACAATTGGATCTTAGAAACCTTTATTTTTACCTTAAACTTTGTAAAATAACCTCAGTTTCAGAAGAATATAGTGTGTATATAGCTGATTTCGTTCATTTAACGCAATTGTGTTAAGGTCTGCATTATTTGTGTTTTCCGCGGTCATTTGCAAATAAAATAATTTTGCACAAAATCCAAGTGTTAATGATATTGATTTATCTGAATTAGTGATAAGCAATAAGATTATTAATGAACTCTAAGGAAAATTTCTGAAGACATATCTAACTTTAATGTCATGGTAATGTTCTCTGAGTTTATAATAAAGGATCATGAGGCATCATAAAAGAGACCGTCACTTGCTGCCAGATTGTTTTCAGGCTAAATTCAAATTTGAACTATAATATAATTCTATATGCATCTATTCTGAAGCTAAATGCTTTGCAGTTGAGTACACAATTGTACTAGAACCAAGCAGATCTAAAGAGCACTTATTTATTAAGAATTTCTTTATTATCTGAAATTTGTCTATCTGAAGCAGCATTAGCAAGTGGGAGGAATTGACTTTTAGGGGGAAGAGGGTTGCATCCCAATTGTGAAATGTTGTCCCAAATACAAGATCCTTTCTGAAATCCATCTTTCTTCAAATTAAGACTTTATGGTGATCTGAAACTATTAAGCAGTAAAGTCCATGGTCTTTTAAACTGGCTCCATTGGGAATGCTCTAAATATTTCATTCTTTCAGTGTTAACATTTTTTCCTTGAGTCTATGTGAATTAATTGAAATGCAACATAAAGTATGAATATACTGTGGATCAGTGGTGAAATTCAAATTTTTTCACTACCGATTCTGTGGGCATGGCTTAGTGGACGTGGCAGGGGAAGGATACTGCAAAATCCCCATTCCCACCCCACTCTGGGGCCAGCAAGAGGTGGTATTTTCTGGTTCTCTGAACTACACAAAATTTCCGCTACCGGTTCTCCAGAACCTGTCAGAACATGCTGATTTCACCCCTGCTATGGATACAGATAAATATGGAAAATTGGTGTTCCAGAAATTGGTGTTTCCAATATATCTTTAAAATATTATAGACTTCACATTGCAATTAAATATTAGTCTCTCTCAAAGAAATAATATAGTTATTCATTTTACACTGTCATATCTTTAAATAGGAATCCATATGAAAGTTGTTTTTAAATTCAAATTATCACCAACTATTGGGAGAAAAAAGCCTTTAGTATTTCTAGACAAACTTCCATCAATGGCTAAAATAAGGATTTGTACTTTAAAGACTGGTTTGTTGCCAAGCTATTAAAAAAAATATTCAGATTCTAGAAAGAGTGCAGAGAAAATTTACAAAGATAATTAGGGGGGTGGAGTCTAAAACATGAAGAATGGTAGCAGGAATTGGATATGTCTAGTTTAATGAAAAGCTGTAATATGATAGCAGTGTTCCAATATCTAAGTGGTTGCCACAAAGAAGAGGGGGTCAAACTATTCTCCAAAGCATCTAAAGGCAGGACAAGAAACAACAGATGGAAATTAATCAAGGAGAGAACCAACTTAGAACTAAGGAAAAATTTTCTAACACTGTGTACAATTAATCAGTGGAAGGACTTGCCTCCAGAAATTTGGGGGGCTCCAACACTAGAGGTTTTTAAGAAGAGATTGGACAATCATTTGTCGGAAAGGGTATAAGGTTTTCTGTTTCAGCAGGGGGTTGGACTAGAAGACTTCCAAGGTTTTTTTTAAAAAAAAATCTTGTTCTTTACAGCTCAGGTTTTTTAAATATATATGTTTCCTAATAGTAGGTTCAATTTTCAATAATCTTTGGGATTTATAGTCTAATTATTAATATTAACTGATTTGAGGCAATTAGAAAAATATAGCCTTAAAGAATTCTGAAGAACTTTGTTCTTCATCAGTCAAAGTTCAGTGACATCATTAAAGCTTTTGATCACATTCTCATCTCAAAATGAGAGATAAAATAACCCTTTTCCTTGCAGTGTAGAGTTATTCCTCCTCCTATGGTTCAATTCATAATGAAAAAGGAGATGGCACTAGCTAGACTAGAGGTGTCAAACTGGAAACCTGCAGGCCGGATGTGTCACACACAGGCCACACCCACCCCAGCTCCAGAAAGAGGGAAAACATCATGAAATATCACGACAGCAATGTGACGTAGCAAGTTTGATACCTGTGAGCTAGACATATTACTCTTTCTGAAAGGTATATCTCTCACGACCAAATATATATAACTACCTATTTCTTAAATATCCACAGAGCAAAAGAAAAATGGTTTTGATAATAATTCATTGTAGATTATTAATCTTGTTGGTATTAATATATGTCTTCATTTCTCTGCTTCAACATTATATAATTTATTGTACTACAGATTACATGCAGATTGCACATTGTCAAGAAAGAGTAGGATATAAATGCCAGGATAAATAAAGTAACTGAATTAACAGAATTTGTGACTGAATTATCCTCATATAAAAATAAAAGAAAAAGAAATAAGCATGGATATGAATATGAATATGAATATAATATGGAAGAAGACTACACCATGAAAGAAATGTTTTTTAAAGTGAAGCAAGCACTTATTTAAGTGAACTCCAGTCCATAGTCAAAAATGCTATATTCCAGATACAGGTTTATAACTTCAAAGCATTTGTACCATTATTTTTAAATTCTCAATGAATAATCCACACTTCACTATACTTCAGTGGGGTAACAATTAATGCTATATTTCTATTTTATTAATTAAATGTTCTGGATTCTGAAGCATTTCTTTTCAGTTCTAGTAGAGAATTATTTACAACATAATTAAATATAATGCCTTTTGCACAACTTTATCAACAAGGCCTAAAGACTGCTTGTATGTTATACAAAGTGAAGCAGCAAAATTTGAAAATTATGCTTACAAGAAGAAATGCAAAGAGATCTTAGAATTTAAGGCTTTAGTTTCACTTCCCATATATTGCGCCATCCACCCACTCTCATTTTTAATGAATCTAATTGAGTTTCTTTAATGGAATAAACTGTCATTTATTATCTTTCTCATCTGATGATCAATGATTTCATTAATAAGACAGATAACAAGGCAGCCATATTATCGACTGTTATGAAAGATGATTCCAGTTTCCTGCTCTTTTTTCCAAGCTCTTGGATTCTCTATGGCAGCTCTGAATCCATTCAATATTTTCCACAGACAGAGAAAAGTGAAAATCCATTTTGAAACCAATTTCAATTAGGATCCAAAAGCTGTTATCACAGGTGTCGCAGAATGGGCCCGTAAGTGGAAATGTCGTCTATCCATTTTGAAATGAACCTTATCACAGGCTACAAAGATGGCTGAGGACAGCCTATCTGTAAATTACTTTTTATCCTGTGTTAACTCAACCCCAGTTCTGTCATATGGAAGGCTTTTCCATCCACTTGTTATAATCTAATGACTAAGTAGGCCATGCACCAAAACCACTTTTATTCTGTTCTAGTTTTCCATCCCATCACAGTGACAATAAATCCAAAGAATGCTGGACAAGCCAACTTACACAGGAAGAAAATTAAATATCTCTTATTTTATTTTGTATTATTTCATTTTATTGGGTGTACAGAGAAAGAATGAATTTGCATTTGGAAGACTACCTCCACCCACTGCATTCTTGGTGATTTTTCAATTGCAAACTCCAAGGCCCAGTTATTTCATTAATTCAGCACCCAAGTAGGGAGGCTTTTTTCTCACATCTTTCAGGCTCCTTTTAGAAAATTATCCCATGACGAAGGATTTATTCAGTCAAAGACCTCAGACTTTCAGAGACAACAAAAGAATCAAGAGACTTTCTGGTCCACCTGCCTGGCAAATGATGAGGCAGGGAAAAGCCTCCCCTAGAGAAACCAATCAAACCATTGTGTGGCACAGTCAGACCTTTTCAACTGTCAAGCCAGGAGAGCAGGAAAAGAGATGAAAGAACTCAGGATGAAGCTACCATTTACCAAACCATGTGGGAATGGTCTCCAAAGATTTAATAATTGGGATGGAACTCAACTTTCTGCAGAGGGAGGCAGAAAGCATGAGCACAAGAGAAAAGGAAAGGGAAGATAGTACAAATCTTTCTGAAAGGCAAATTTTGCAATGGCATTTCTCAGAGGGAGGGAGGGAGAAAAGGACAGAGAGAAATAAAAGCCTTGGGATTGCTGCCACCAGTCTGTAAATTTAAACTTCACTAGTTACTATGGGAAATCCAAAACATTGTTTGCATTAGTGAAGCAGATTTTCTGTTTTATTACTGATGTTAGGGATTCCTTCAAAACAATCCTTTCCATTTCAATTATATCAGCATATGTTTCATATTTTTTCAGAAGAACTGGATCAAATTTCAAAAAGAGTAAACATCAAACAAAACTTTGATAATTGTCAACACAATGGCTACAACATAAGAAAAAGTTACTCCTTTCCACTGTCAAAATAATACATAATAATCAATAAAGATAGAATATCTTGTTAGGACTGAAAAATGTTTTATATATCTATAAAGAATTATAGAATTTGCCTATCCAAAACATAACCAAACAGTTTATGGGAGATGAGTCGATGTAATTTGGTGGGCATGCTGCTATGTCTATTAACATTAATAATGGTTAATCTATTAAATTGTGTGCAAATTTAAGTAAGACGTGTATTATTTGTTGAAGTTTACACTTTAATAATTTTTGGGGAGTATATTTTAAATAAAAATTTAGAACTGCAAAGCAATTTGTGTGTTTTTAAGAAACTCTCCTCTGGGATCTCATTCAGAGCTAATTCCCAGAAATCTGCCTAATTTTACCCACAATATAATATAATTTAGCTATTTCAAAGAAACTGCATCATGCTGATCTAATTGTACAGGTATATATGAACAGATCAGAAATTCTGTGATATTTTATCAGGTAAGGATAAAATGAGTGAATCCTTATAAAGAGTATAATATAATAGGATAAGTTATATGTTTCTTATATAACTAAGCAACCAACACAATTGGAATTAATTAGCTTATTTGCCATTAAGATATTTATACCCACTTCTACACTGTGTGCACAATTATTAGGCAAGTGAGTACTTTGACTGTATCACCATTTTTATGCATATTTTCCCCCTCCAAGCTATATACATTTGAATGCTTATTGGATATAAGCATATCAGGTGATGTGTAATTGTGTAATGAGGGAAGATGTGGCTTAAGGAGATCAACACCTTATTATCAAAGTGTGCATAATTATTAGGCAGCTTCTTTTCCTCAGGCAAAATGGGCCAAAAAAGAGATTTAACTGATTCTGAAAAGTCAAAAATTGTAAAAAAAAATATTTCAGATGGATGCAGCACTCTTGAAATTGCTAAGATATTGGAGAGTGATCACAGAATAATCCCTTTTGTTGCAAATAGGCAATGGAGTCACAAGAAATGTGATGAGAAAAAAAGTCACACATTAACTGCCAAGGATATGAGAAGAATCAAATGTGAAGCAATCAGGAAACTATTACTTCCAGTGCTCTCATATTCCAGAACTGCAACCTATCTGAAGTGCCCAGAAATACAAAGTGTTCAGTGCTCAGAGACATGGCCAAGGTAAGGAAGGCGGAAACCAACCACCACTGAACAAGATACATAAGTTGAAACGAAGACTGAGTCAAGAAATATCTGAAGACAGATTTTTCAAAGGTGTTATGGGCTGATGAGATGAGAATGATTCTTGACGGACCAGATGAATAGGCCCGTGACTGGATCAGTAACGGCCACAGAGCTCCACTTCGATTCCGATACCAGCAAGGTGGACATGGGGTTCTGATATGCACCTGGTATTATTAAAAATGAGCTAGTTGGACTTTTCAGGTTGAAGATGGACTCAAAATCAACTCCCAAACCTATTGCCAGTTTTTAGAAGACAATTTCTTCAAGCAGAGGTATAGGAAAAAATCTGCATCTTTCTGCATCTTTCAAGAAGATGTTGCATGATTTTTTTGCAGGACAATGTTCTATCACATGCATCGAAGTACTTCACTGCATGGCTAGGCAGTAAAGGCCTTAAGGATGAAAGAATAATGACATGGCCCCCTTCCTCACCTGACCTAAACCCTATTGAGAACTTGTGGTGCCTTCTTAAACTGGAGATTTATGATGAAGGAAAACAATACATCTCTCTGAACAGTGTCTGAGATGGCTGTGGTTGCTGCTGCACAAAATGTTCATTGCCAACAGATCAAGAAACTGGTAGCTTTCATGAATGAAAGACTATGAAAAGAAGGGTGGCTATATTGGTCACTGGTTTTTTTTAAAATGTCAGAAATGTTTATTTGTACATATTGAAGTGTTTGTTTATTATTCTCACTTTAACAGATGAAAATGAGCAAGTGAGATGGGAAAAGAACAGTTGATCTTACCTGAACTGTATTTCTCAGAGTCTTGTGGAAGGGTCCAGGAATGGGTTATTCTCACACCCAATCTGCCCAGACACTGAATTAGAATTGAAGCCATGCCTCTCTGTTCCTTGTGCCTGGCTCCAGTTTCAAAGAGGTTGCAGCTACATGAAAAACCTGGAAGCAAGTCAGAGGAGAAAGGACCCCTCCACCCCCTATCCAGGTGCATACCCTAATTAAGGCCCACTACAGACTTGCAAACTAGGGTGGGACCTGGACCCATCCACAAGACTCCAAGAAATACAATTCAGATAAGACCAACTGTTCTTCTCCAGAATAGCTCGTGGAAGGGTCCAGGAATGGGACATGCCAAAGCTGATGTCCTAGGGAGGGAAACTATGTGTGTAGAGCAGACAAGATGCCCAACAACCTTTACAATACCCTCTGGCCAAAGGAGGCCTCACCAGATGCGTAAGCATCTAGCCGATAGTGCTTTATGAATGGTGACGTGAGGCCCAGATAGCTGCCCTACATATGTCCTCTATCGGGGCCTGAGTGGACCAGGACCCAAAGTTGCAGTGCTTCTGGTAGAATGTGCTGTAATGCCGGTTGGCACCGGGAGGCTTCTAGCCTCATAAACCTTAGTGATAGCTGACCAAATCCAACGCCCTATTGTCGAGGGAGTAACCCTTGTCCCCAGGGAGGATGGCTAAAAGAATACAAGCAATGCCTTAGTCCGCCTGATGGAGGATGCGCGCCTCAGATAGATGTGCAGAGCACGCATGAAATCCAGGCAATGCCATAACCACTCCCTATCTCTGGAGGGAGCCGGGCAGAAATTGTGAAGCACCACTTTCTGAGCCCTAAGGAAAGGGGAATTTATCTTGGGTAGAAAGGAGGCATCTAAACAAAAACAACTCTATGGGGATGAAAGATGCATAGGTGCACCCTGGAAGACAAGGCACTTAACTCTGATACGAGTCTAGTGGGGGTGACCGCTATTAGGAAAACCATCTTAAGGGTCAAATATTGCAGATTAACAGTCCTCAATGGTTCGAAGGGCTCTCCCATGAGGGCCTGAAGGACCATGGGAAGATCCCACGTGGGAAACCTATGAACTTCTGGGGCCTGGTGTTGGCAACCCTCTGAGGGACTGCTTGATGATCTGATGCTGGGCTAGGGAACGGTTCCCCCCCCCCCCAAGCACGGTGAACAGAGCTGCCACCAGCCTGCAGATGTTACTGTGAAAAAGGCCTTTCTCCAATCCATCCTGTAGGAAGTCAAGAGTCTGAGGAATAGAAGCTGATGTGGGGACCAAGTGTGCTGACTGGTACCAGCCTACAAAGGTGGACCATGTGGCGTTGTAAATCTGAGTGATGGACTGCCTTCTAGAAGCTTCAGTGGTTCTATTTACCCTAGCTAAGAAATTGGCCACCCTCAGACATTGCTGCTCAAGTGCCAGTCAACCAACTGGAGGCATTGGGACTCCAGTTGTACTAGGACCCCCTGGCCCAGGGCAACCTTCTCCTTAGGAATTCTCCAAGGAGGAGAGATGGATAGATCCACTAGGTCCACAAACCAAGGGATACAGGGCCAATAGAGCGACACCATGGTAACTTCCGCCCCTCTCCGCAACCACCTTCTGTAGGACCTCCGGGAGAGGGGAAGGGAGGAAAGGCATAAAGGAGGCCACCTGGCCAACAGCAACTGAGAGCATCAACGTCCTCTGCTCCCTGGGCTGGAAAGCGGGAGATAAACTTGAGCAGCTGTGCATTCCTCAGTGACGTGAAGAGATCCACTAGTGGCCGACCGAACCTCTGGCAAATCAGGTGGAAGAGTCTGGGCTGCAGTTGCCACTCGCCATGATCTATTGTGGACCTGCTGAGCCAATTAGCCTGATGATTCTCCACACCTGAGATGTGTTCCGCCGTCAGGGACAGGAGATGCCGTTGCACCCAACTTGAGTGCCTCATGCCAGAGTCCGAATCGTCAGTAAGAGATTTGGCTTGGCCTGCCTGGGTGTTGCTGCCTGAACAAGAATGTCATCCAGGTAGCATTGGATCCTAACTGGGACTGAATGAAGGTGCGCGGTCAGGGTGGCCAGAACCTTAGTAAAGGTCCATGATGTCGAAGTGAGACCAAAGGGAAGAGCTCGGTACTGGTAGTGAGTACCCCTGTAGGAAAATCTGAGGAATTTCCTATGATCGGGAAAAATCATAATATGGAGGTATGCCTCCATTAGATTGATGGAACCTAAGTAAACCCCTGGCCTAATTCCCACGAGGATGGACTTCAGGGAGGCCATCTTATATACACCTCCTATATACTACATGGGAGTTGAGAAGTTTGAGGTCAAGAATCCCCCCCCCAACTTTTAGGAACCACAAACAGGTTGGAGTAAAACCCCAAACCTTCCTGATTCTTGGGAACAAGCTCAATAGCCTGGGTATCAAGAAGGTGCTGAATAACAACTTTCATGAGATTCCTCTTCATCTTGTTCTGAGGTAGAATCTGTTTGGTGGATGGGAGAGTCTAACTGTGCTAAGGACCCCCGCATCGGAGCTGATGGAGTCCCAGAGATCCGCAAACAGAGAAAGGCAGCTACCTATTGGAGGATTCGCTCCCGAATCACTTGCCTCTGTGGAATGAGCGACCGCTTCCCCCGAAAGGGCCTCTTACTCTGAGGTGGGTATCTGTGCCTATCCCAAGGATAATGCCTATCTTACTGCCTATCTGCTTGTCTATCAGTACGGGGCTAATAGTACTTGGATTGGTGGAATTCCTGGTCTTGGGCACAGAATGCCTGTCTCTGGTCAGAACGCCTGGCTGCCATAGGTAGGACTTTCCGTTTATTCCTGTCTTCCACAAGAATAGGATCCAGGGATTCTCAGAACAAAGGAGAAGCTGCCAATCTTCACTTAGACTTGGCGTCTGCCTGCCAGTTGTGACAAAGGAGCCTTCTAGAAGTAACTGATGACACCAACGCCTTGAAAGCGTACCTAATTGAATTAAGCGTGGCATCAGAAGAGAATTGGGTCACCGCCATCAGCTTGTTTAGGTCCTCTTGCAATCTTATGTTGTTTGAGGGAATATGCTCCTGCATCTGACAGAGCCTCAGAAGTGTGGTTTGATTAAAAAACGGTTGCCTAAATAGCCCAGGATGTGGCTTGAAAAGTTTTACATAAGGTAAGTTCAGCCTTCTTGTCTTCCAATTTTAAATTATTGACTATGTCTCCAGAAACAAGGGATGTGGAAGAGACTAGGGCCTCATTTGGAGGGCTTGGGAAAATCCCGGTTCAAGGTTGTAGAAGCGCCTGTCATTACCCCCACCCCCGGAGTGGGAAAAGCCCCTGGTTTTGCCCACTGTTTCTTCACTACATCTAAGAAAAGCTGAGGGACATGGATCTCTTCCTTTTCTGCCAAAGGTTCTGAGAAGAGCCCAATTTCCCAATTCTTTATTGGATTTCGAGGTTGAGGGGTCAGAAGAACCTTCACCTAATTTAGTAGTAGCCCATGCCTTACGAAGAAGAGATTTGAACAATTGAAGAGGAAACAGATGTGTGAAAGCAGGTGGGTCTTGAACCAATGCCTCGTCATCATCAAACAAATTTAGATCATGCTGAACTTCCTCACCCCTAATGAATCACTCACTAGTCAGTAAAGGAGAAGCTGGTTTGTCCTGAGAAGGAGGATGTGATCGTTGTTGGTCTATACAGCCTCGTGGGTCAACGAGGTTCCATTCAGCAGTTGCCTGGGACTTTTGCTGCAGACCTGTGGCAATGCCTTGCAAGATGGCTTGAAGCTATCAGCTGTCTGGAAGCTCAGGCATGGGAGTGGGAAGGCTGCTAGAAGAGGGAGTCCTGGAGAAGGAGGCCTGAAGGGCCAATCTGGGCCTAGCCTATGAAGGGAGCATATCCGGGGCCATGCAATCTAAGGGATCCCCTGGCATGTCCTGTGGATCCCCATGAGATAGTGAAGGAGACAGGGAGATGTTATCCCTGGGAGACCTGCTAAGAAGCACTGGGAAGGGCCTGGAACTGGAGAATCCTCCCGAGAGGACCTGGATATAGCAGGAGAGGGACTTATCCTATCCCTTTGGGATTTCCTTTACTTCTCTGCTCTCTCTACTCTCTTCTCCAAGGTCTTATGCCTGCACAGCTTGTCCTTTTCTAGGGCTTTGATGCTGCCTTCTCTCCCCTGGATGAGGATTTACGGCCTGCTTCAGAGGATGCAGAAGTACTATCCTCCCTGGACTGCATGGCATCCACCATCTTGTAGACCGCCCATGCACCACGTGATACTCACAGAGCCAGCAAAATGGTGATTAGGGTTCTTCATAATGCCGCACCTTTCTCTGATGCTATTTTCTCTGTGCTGAGCTGTGTGCCAGTTGTTGCTCCCACCCCAGAGTTTCTATGTGGCATCTGTAGGCCCTCTCGAGTTGCCGCAAGCGGCACGGAGCTCTCACCTGGCGATAGCCGTCCCCTCAGCAAGCTGGGCTCCCGGCAGCTGCCAATCTGCATTGAGCTCTCTACCGGCATCCTCAGAGCTCCAGTGGGAAACAAGGCTGTCCCTGATTAACGGGAAATCTTGCCTCATGTGGCCCAGTTCGTAGGGAATTCCCAGATGGACACGATTCCATAGGCATCTGCTGCTTCAAAGCGTCTGCTAGCCCTGCTCCACGTGGCTTCGGGAAGCCGAACAAGGCCAGCAGCTATCACTTTCAGTTCTCCCCAACTCCGATGGCTAAGATGGAACTGCCACAGCGATAGAAGGCCCGGGAAAGGAAGGGAGGCAGAAAGGGTCCAGGAATGTAAGGTTTGGAAGAAATTCACATGAGCCAAAGAAAAAGGTGTCTCTCTCAGCCAGATTGGAGCCAGGCACAAGAAGCAGAGAGACGTGGCTTCAATTGTAACTCAGCCTCTGGACAGATTGGACGTGAGAATAACCCATCCCTAGATCCTTCCACAAGCTACTCCGGAGAACTTTCATTTTTCATTTAGTTGCATAATAATTCTGCACACTAATAGTGGCGCAGTAATTGTGTACACAAAGATATTCCTAAGAAAGCCCGAACCTTACTTTTTCTTTCTTAAATATTTAGTTTTGCAGTTTATTAACATTTTGGATTGACCAAGAGCACTGTAGCTGTTCAATAATTAATCCTCAAAAATACAATTTTCCTAGTAATTGTGCATACAGTGTATATTCTGGACAAATTCTATCAATCATATGCAGTAGTTTCTTCACAAATAAACCCATGTTAGACAAGATACTTTTTAAAACATACAACAAAGCACAGATTAGCCCAAGAAGTTTCAAGTGCCTTTGAAAGCCATACAAGAAACAATTGATCCATTGCTGGGAGAAAATGTCAAGAAGGTGACAAGAGACAGGGAGAAAGCAGAATTACTTAACTCATTTTTTGCATCTGTCTTTACACAAAGGGAAAAAAACAGTCCAACCTATCAAAAACAGCACTACAAAAAACAGATTAGGAACACAAGTTAAAATAGGGAAGAAAATAATAAACACCTGTCTATACCAGACAAGTTCAAATCACCAGGGATGGATGGATTACACCCCAAGTTTCTGAAGGAACTGGCAGACAAGATCTCAGAACTACTGAACTACATATTTCAAAGATTCTGGAGAACCGGGGAATTGCCAGAGGACTGGAAACGAGCTGATATGGTTCCCATCTTCAAAAAAGGGAAAAAAACAGATCCAGGAAACTACAGACCTATTAGCCTGATCTCAATACCAGGAAAGATTCTGGAAAAGATAATCAAGCAACGAATTAGCAAACACCTAGAAGTAAACAAAGTAATAACCAAAAGCAAATATGGGTTTGTCAAAAACAGATCATGCCAGACTAATCTTATTGCATTCTTTGAAAAGTGACAAAATTAGCAGACCAGAGGAATACTGTTGATATAATTTACTTGGACTTCAGTAAGGCATTTGATAAAGTAGACCAGTGATTCCCAAAGTGTGCGCCGCGGCTCCCTGGGGAGCCGCGCTATCGTCATAAGGGCGCCGCGAAGCCGGGTGCCCGCTTCCCTCCCTCCTCTCGGGCTTTGGAGGAAAGCTTCTGCAAAAGCCCGGGCATGACAAGTCTCCCAGGCTGAAATTTGCCGAGCTGTACGCGCGCACCTGTTTTCCACGGTGTGGAGCAGCGGCGAGATTCTGGGCGGCGAGCGATGATTCCGGGGGGCATCACTGGGGGGGGGCAGGGTCCCCCTCGCGTTCCTCATCTTCCCGGATGGCCCCTGGAATCATCGCTCGCCGCGCAGAATCTCGCCGCTGCTCCACGCCGTGGAAAACAGGCGCGTGCGCACAGCTCGGCAAATTAAAGCCTGGGAGACTTGTTGCCACTTGCCTTTGCAGAAGCTTCCCTCCGAAGCGTTCCGAGGGAGGGCTGTAAACTTCCCTCCGAAGTCTTGGGAAGTTCTGAGGAGCCCCCCAAGGCAAAACGCTGCTGCCAGGTAGCTAAAAGTACGTCTCTGATTCGTCTCTGTCAGTCTCTCTCTGATTCCCTCTCTCACTCCCTCTCTCTGTTCCTCTCTCTGTCTGTCTCACTCACACACACACACACTGTGGTGACCACAGTGTGTGTGTGTGTGAGTGAGACAGACAGACAGAGAGAGGAACAGAGAGAGGGAGTGAGGGAGGGAATCAGAGAGAGACTGACAGACAGACAGACACACACACAGAGAGAGAGAGGGGGGGGAGGGAGGGAGAGAAAGATAGACAGACAGAGAGACACACACAGAGTGAGTGATTAAGTGAATGAGTGAGAGACAGACACACCCACATACACAGAGTGACAGAGAGAGAGGAAGGGAGGGGAGAGAGACAGAGGGAGACACACTCACAGAGAGAGAGAGAGACAGAGAGAGACAGAGAGGGGGAGGGAGGGAGAGAAAGATAGACAGAGAGACACACACAGAGTGAGTGATTAAGTGAATGAGTGAGAGACAGACACACCCACACACACAGAGTGACAGAGATGGGGGAAGGAGGAGAGAGAGACAGAGATACAGAGAGAGAGAGAGAGAGAGAGAGAGATAGACACCCAGAGAAAATGACAGAGGGAGACAGAGAGGGAGGGAGGGAGAGAGAGACAAAGAGCCAGCGAGAGAGAGAGAAAGAAAAAGAAAAAAAGAAAGTGGGAGAGAGAGATGAAAGAAAGAAAGAAAGAAAGAAAGAAAAACAACATATGACCACAATTGAGCCCAAAATTTTGGTTGCTAAGCAAGAGCGGCTCTCCAAATAAATTTCAATCGTGGTTTTGCCGAGATTTGGCTCAGTTGGAAAAAAAGGTTGCCCACCACTGGGCTAGTGTGGTGGTTAAGTTACTTTTCAAAAGCTATTTTTCTGATCCAAGATTTGAGAAGTTGTGCAGCGAACAACAAGCCCATCCATCCCATTAATAATTTTAAATCATTAAACGATGTTCAATAAATTGTGAATTTAAAGCTCGTGTTTAATTTATTTTTCAATTAACCTAACCTTAATGAACTAAAAAGCAGATTTCCAAATCCTTAAAAAGTCAAAAATTAAAAAAAATCGGATGTACCTATTAAGGGAGCCGCGGAAAAAATCCGAAGTGTTATGGGAGCCGCAAAAGTTTGATAAAATCACCTCCTGCGCCCTGTGGAACCAGGTGTTAATTTTAGGAACAAGTGCCGGATCCAGGTGAAGCACAACTCTGTCTGGATGTATAATACATAGGTCCTCTCGAACTGACAGGGCCCCCAGCTCGATGCCCTCCTTGCTGAAGTAATGGCAATGAGAAACACTGTCTTAAGCATGAGGTGTCGGACAGAGGCTGTGCGAAGAGGTTCAAAGGGAGCTGAAGTCAAGGCCTGGAGAATCACCAAAAGTTTCCATGTTGGGTACCAATGAACCACCTGGGGGCTTAGTTGGTGGCGCCCTTAAGGAAACAGCGGACCTTTAGTAGTCTGCTGAGGGGCTGTGATGAATCTCACAACCAAATGGTGGACAGCACAGCGACTGGTGACGGAAGGTGTTGGGTGAAAGTCCCCTATCAAGGCCCTCCTGCAGAAAGTCCAAGATGCATGGGACTGCCGCTGTGACTGGGTCAATGCTATGTGTGGCTGTCAAGCCGGCCTCCCTCAGTAACCAAGAAAGAAACCACTTAACTCCATTTTTCAGAATTAAGAGTACTTTTACTGGTTATGAAAAGGTAGTATCTAAGCAAAGCAAGATCTGAGGCAAAAGCGTGCGAAATCATACATATCAATATGTGACCAACCCCCTCCCCCGGTAACCCTCATCCCACTGTGCAATCTGTAAATCCCTTAGGTGTCATGTGAGTGCTAAAGCTTCCCCTCCCAAATACCAGCCCCCCCCCCATTTCAATGGCAGCCGAAAGCAAATAGCGAAACATAGGCTGAGAGTGGCATACCACCTGGCAAAGGTGGACCAAGTTGAATCATAAAATCTGGTGATGAAAGGTCGCCCTGACGGCTGGATGGTACAGATCAGCTTGTCTGAGAGGTTATCCCTCCTCAGGAGGTCCCCCTTAACTGCCAGACGGCCAACTGGAACCACTGGGGATCCAGGTGGATGATGGCTCCCTGGTTGAGGGAGACCTACCCTGAGGGATTCACCAAAGTCTGGTCACCAAGAGGCTGACAAGGTCGGCATACCAGGTCCTCCTGGGCCAGTGCAGCATCACCAGAAGCACCTCCGCCCCCTCGTCGATGAGCTTGCGGACTACCTGTGGTAGAATAGGGAGAGGCGGAAACACATACAAAAGCCCCTGAGGCCATTTGCAATGGAGGGCATCTGTCCCCTCAGCCTGGGGCGAGCGAAAGTGGGAGAAAAAGTGATGCAGTTGTGTGTGTTTCCTGCCTAAGCAACCTCCAAGGTCCCTTCCAACTCTATTATTCTAAGTAGTTATCACTAAATATCCACTTGTTCAGCTACAATTCAAAATTTCATCCACTATAGCATTAAATGAGGGGGATTTACAATGGATACATATATTTGTGGCCATTGCTGTGCCTCAGTATGGCATTAAATGAGGGGGACTTGCAATGGATACTTATAGTTGTGGCCACTGGAGTGCCCCCATAGTCCTGTGAGCATAATTTGGCAACCAATTCACAACTGCAACATTTCTGCATTCCAGTCATATGTATCAACATCAGCGATCTTCATAGCCAGCTTCTGAAACCCAAAGTCAATTGGAAGTCAGCAGTAGGTCACAAATGACAATCATGAGAAATGACCATGTGGGATTTGACTAATGAGAGCAATTGGGATGGTCATGTGGCATCACACTTTACTACTATGTCACTTAGCAATGGAGTTTGCAGTTCAAATCACCATTGTTAAGAAGAACCCCTATATGTGGCATTAATTTTAGCACTATTAAATAATTTAACAAATATCTGCTAGTTTATTTGCTGAACAAGTTTGTTCAATTAACTAGTTTAAGACCTACTTCACAAAATATTCAAACTTTATATTCATGGCTAATCATCACAAACTACCTCTAGTTTGTGATAATTGTTTATAAATGCAAAGACTTTGACTTTGAAAATTCATGAACTATGAGAAGTTATGCTTTTAATTCTGAACAACCCATTTCATGATAAAATACAATTATTGCTGTAATATGTAGAAGCAAAACTTTCCTATTTTAAAGATCAGATCATTCAGAAATTTACTCTGGATGACCCAACTGTAGGGCATTTAAGTGAACACATAGAAGTAGACTTCCTTGACTCTCCCAAACGGAATAAGAAAAGAATATTCACCAATAAAATTATATGGATCCTTCAAATTGTGAATAATATCATAATAATCCAAAAGCAGGATGTTCCACCTTTTCCATTTTCGTACTATGATGTATCAAGAACCTAACAGGAATTTCCAATACAAATGTAATAACTTTTAGGTATGGAAAGGGGTAGGTATGGAAACAATAGGATATGTCAGATTGAAGCAATAGAAGCTAAAACAATAATATCAAACAGAACCTAAAGACTGGACTGATCACAAGAGGTGAATGCTGAATCATATGAGACGTGATTCTAGGGACAAATCCCATGAGACAACACCAGTCATCTTAGTGAAGTAGTTAGAGAGCCATTATGAATTATTCCTTCTAAAATAGACTCAGGATGTTCCAGCTGTGCAGCAAGTGGTATCAAAAAGGAACAGTATTGAGGTGTTGTGGATATCAAAGCTGTGAAGGGCAGAGTTCTTCCTAGGGGAGCAAAAGCCAACTGAGCTTTGGTACTGACAAGACTAAACAATTCTTTGAATACAAATCTTCTAATACCAGTAGCATTACCTTTTACTGCAAAGCTAATTCAGCAAGAAATGTCTAACAAGCATTTCAAGAATATTTGAAATGGAATTAGATTGCATTTCCATGACTAGAACTAAGGATACGACCTGGACACTTCTCCAATCCCACGAGAATACAGTTCAGGTAAGACCAACTGTTATTCTCCATAGAGGATTGTGGAAGTGTCCAGGATTGGGAGATGACAAAGCTACCTACCAAGGGAGAGAACTAAGAAGCATGAGAAGGTTGGGCTTCCAAAACCGTCTGCAAAACCTTCCGACCAAATGAGGCTTCTGCTGAAGCACAGGCATCAAGGCGATAGTGTTTAATGAACAGAGTGGCTGCCCAACATATGTCTTCAAACAGAGCCTGGGAGGACCAGACCGCCAAAGTTGCAGCACTCCATGTTGAGTGGCAGTGCTGCTGGCCAGGACCTGAACACCCCGAGACTGGTATGCGGTGGAAATAGCTGACATGATCCAGGTTCCAATAGTGGATGGGATGACACTAGCCCCAAAGGATGAAATGAGATGAACAGAGCCTCTGTGCGGTGGAACAAAGCAAGTACGCCTAAGATAAATGCGCAACGCTCACCTGATGTCCAGCTGATGCCACAATTGTTCTCTATCCCTAGAAGGGCTGGGCAGAAATCCAGCAGCACAACTTCCTGTGCCCTGTGAAAAGGTGAGTTAATTTTAGGTAAAAGGGAAGGGTCCAAACGAAGCACCACTTGATCTGTGTGAAGCACACAGAGATCTGCCCTTGAAGACGAAGCACTCAACTCCGAAATAGGCCTGGCGGACATGACCGCCACTAAAAAACCACTTTAAGAGTGAAATATTGTGTACTAACTGTCCTCAGCAGTTCGAAAGGTTCCTTTGTAAGGACCTGAAGCACTAGCGGCAAGTCCCACATAGGAAACCTGTGGAAAACCGGAGGTCTGAGATTAGCCATCCCCTTAAGAAACCTCTTAATCACCTGACTTTGAATAAGGGACCAGTTCCATTTGCCCCCTAGCACCATGGACAGTGCCGCCACCTGCCTATGGATGGTGTTGTAAGAAAGGTCTTTCTCCAACCCATCCTGCAGAACTCTAGAATATGAGGGATCAAAGCCTTGGTAGGAGTCCCATGCGCCCCCTGGACCAAGCCATGAAGGTGACCCACTTGATGTTATAGATATGCATGGTAGACTGCCTATGTGAAGCCACAATCGTACCTATCACCCTAGAAGAGATGTTGGCCACCCTCAGATGCTCCCGCTCAAGCGCCAGGCTCAGGATGGAACTGTGGCTCCGGATGGAACAGGACCCCCTGGCACAGGGCGATCTCCTCCTCAGGAATTCTCCAATGGGGGGATATCGAGAGGTCCAGCAGATCCGCAAACCATGGTCTGCGAGGCCAGAAAGGCGCCACCAGAATCATCTATGGTCTCTCCGTGACCACCCTCCTCAGGACCCTGGCAATGAGGGGAAAGGGGGAAAAGCATACAGAAGACCTTCTGGTCACTGACAGTGCAGGGCATCCACATCCTCTGCTCCTTGTGTTGGGAACTGGGGGGTGAAGCTGGGAAGCTGGGCGTCAGACACGAAGAGGTCCATGAGCAGATGTCTGACAGGTCCAACAAAACAGGTTGGCTGGGAGTTGCCACTCCCTGTGGTCGACGATGGCCCGGCTGAGCCAATCCGCCTGTTTGTTGTCCACCCCAGAGATGTGTTCTGCCATCAGAGACAGAACATGATGCAATGCCCAGGTCCCCAGTCTGAATGCCTAGTGCCACAGGGCCACGGAGTGGGTGCCCCCTTGCTTATGTGGGACTTGGCGAAGACATTGTCAATGTTAACACATGGTGGCCGGCAACGTATGGTGCAAAGTGTCTCAGCATGGACTGCTTTCAGCTCCAGCCAGTTGATATTGTGCTTTAAGTCGGCCGGAGACCACTGACCTTGTGCCAGTTGCGAATCCAGCAATGCTCCCCAGTCAAAGAGGCTCACATCTGTGGTCAGAGTGAGGCACAGCGGATCCTTGAAGACCGACCCCTTCCGAAATGCTAGCGACAGCCACTATTGCAGGGACAAACAGACCTGGGGCGGCACCGTGATCTTGAATGATGCAAAAACTTTACTCTCAGTTGCACTGATAACACCACCCAGGTGCTGTATCCTGTTGGAAGGAACTAAATTGCTTTTGGCAAAATTCACTAAAAAACCATGCTCTTGCAAGGTTCGAATTGTTACGGCAAGGTGAGCGCCTGCCTGCTGGGATGATGATGCCTGAAGTATAATATCATCCAGATAACACTGAATCCTAACTGGCACCAAATGAAGATACACGGCTAGCGTGGTAAATGTGCAGGGAGCTGAAGCAAGCCCAAAGGGAAGGGCCCTGTACTGATAATGGATTCCCTCATAGGAAAATCTCAAAAACTTCCTATGGTCCTGGCTGATCAGAATATGAAAGTATGCTTCCGTAAGGTCCACTAAGGCCATAAAGTCCCCTGTCCTGATTCCTATCAGAATGGTCTTCAATGAAGCCATCTTGAACCTCCTATATAATATGTGTGTGTTCAAAAGTTTTAGGTCCAAAATTGCTCTCCAACCCCACCCCCCGAACTCTTGGGAACTACAAATAAATTGGAGTAGAACCCAAGTCCCTCCTGGTTCTTAGGGACCAGTTCAATAGCCTGAATCCCAAGGAGGTATTGAATCGCCACCATCATGAGATTTCGCTTGACTGGATTTCAAGAAGAGAAAACCCGAAATCTGTTCAGAGGGATGGAGAGATATTCCAGACAAAGTCCATGGTATCGATGACCCACTGGTCAGTGGTAATGGATTCCCACCATTCCGCAAACAGTGAGAGGCAGCCGCCAATTGGTGGATTCACTCCCGAAACACTTGCCTCTGCGGAAGTGACGACCACGTCCCGCACAAAAGGGCCTCCTATTCTGGGGCTGGTAATTGGGCATGTCCCGAGGTAACCCCGTCAAGCTGCCTCTGCTGTTGTCTATCACTGCAGGATAGAAAATACCTGGACTGCTGGACTTCCTGGTCCTGGACAGAAAGAAGGCCAGTGGTAGTGCAAAGCAGGCCCCTGATGCCATTTTATTCTTGTCCTCGACAAGAATAGGGTCCAAGGTTGTCCTGAACAACTAGCTGCCTTCATATGGAGGCTGCTAAGCTCCACCTAGACTTTGCATCCTCTTGCCAGTTGCCAAGCCATAGAAGCCTCTTAGAGGTCATGGAGGTCGCCAAGGTATACTTCAGTGCATTGAGGGTGGCATCTGAAGAAAACTGAACAGCAACCATTACTTTATTCAGGTCTTGCTGCAACCTTTGGTCATTCCGAGGAATATCTTCCTGCATTTGACGTAGCCAAAGCAACATGGGTCTATTAAAGAATGAAGCTGAGGCTGCTGCCTTAACTGCCCAGGATGCGACCTGAAAGGTCTTCCTCAAAGTAAGCTCAGCTTTTTTATCTTCTGCTTTGAGGTTATCACCAATGTCCCTGGAAACAAGGGCAGAAGATGAGGCCAGGGCCGCTACTGGGGGGGGGTCTACAACTGGCATTTGCAAGGCTTGTGAGAACCCTGGTTCAAGGTTATAAAACCGTGTCTCATTTCCCCCTGGAGTGGGAAAGGCCCCTGGCTTCTCCCATTGCTTTTTTAGCATGTCAAGAAAAGTTGAGGGGCAGGGATCTCCTCTTTTGCAGCTAAAGGCACAAAAAAAGACCATCACCCTTTTTCTTCAAGGGCTGAGAGGGAGCAGTTTCAGCAGCACCTCATCTAAATCAGAGGTGGCCTTGGCCTTACACAAAAGAGACTTGAATAGTTGGGGAGAAAACAGCCCTGAAAAAGCAGGCTGGTCGGGACGTCCTCATCATCATTATCAGACAGATTTAGGTCCAGGTGGGGACTTTCACCTGCCACTGAGCCTTCACTGGCCACTGAGGGGGAAGCCAGTCTCTCCTACACTGGTTGTTGAGCGAAGGGGTGGTCTAGACCACCTCATGAGGTCCAACGAGCCTGCAACTTGGGGGAAGCCTGCTGCCTCTGCTGCAGGCTTGTAGCTATACCCTGTGTTGTGGCTTGGGATATAAGATTTTGAATGCAGTCAAGCAGCTTAGCCAGCCATGGAAAGCCTTCAGAGGTTGAGGTGCAGGTGCCACTCTGAGTGGTCGACTATGGGTCCGCTGAGCCAGTCCACATGTACATTGGCTGTCCCCCATATATGTTCCATTCTCAGAGATAGGCGGTGCCGTTCTACCCAGAGCCCCAAGGGTGTGGCCTCTCGCATGAGGGACCTGGAGTGGGTGCCCCCATGGTGATTGATATCGGCCTTGGTGATTATGCTGTCCATTAGTATAAGGACATGGTGACCGGAGATTGTGTTCTGGAACCATCTGAGGGCTAAAGGGGCTGCTTTGAGCTCTAGCCAGTTGATATGGTTCAGTAAGTCTTCCTGAAACCACTGCCCCTGTGTCATTTGGGTCTGCAAGTGGGCACCCTAGCCAAACAAACTAGCATCCATGGTGATGGTGAGATGGTTCGGTTCCTTGAAGTTGCATCCTTTGGCCATGGCCTGGGATGCCCACCACTGGAAGGATTGGAGTTCTAGTGGAACCTGGACTTTGGTGGTTGAATTGCTCCTGCCGAATCTCTGGTAAGGTAATAAGAACCACTGTAGGACCTGGCCTGCAGGGGTGCTCAGGGAGTGATGGAGATGCAGAACACCATCTTGTCCAGGAGTTGAGAGAGGAGGGCCAGGGGCACTGTTTGGTCTGCTCAGATTTGAGTTGCCAAAGCTCTGATGCTGTCCTGGCATTCCTGGGACAGGGAGACTATGTATGATGTGGTGTCTATATATGCTCCTAGGTGTAGTAGCTGATTTGGTAGTAGCAAGGTGGTCTTGGCATAGTTGATTGAGAATCCGTGATCCTAGAGGATCCGAATTGTGAGGTGTAGATCCTCTGTGGCCCCGCGGTAAGAGGATTGGATCAATATGTCAGCCAGATACATTGGATACAAGTAGGGATAATCCAGAATCACTCTCCACCCCAAGCCTTTGGGACTACGAATAGAATGGAGTAAAACCTGTTTCTGTTGTTCCTCTGAAACTGACTGAATGGCTCGAATGTCCAACAGGTGTTGCTTTGCAGCCTTCATGAGGGCTCTTTTTGTATCATTTTTTGAGACAGGGCAATGAATGAAAAACATCAGGGGTGTGGAGAGACAGTCAAGAGTGAGACCTAGTCTTATCATGTTTAGGATCCATGCATCTGTGGTGTTTCCTCCAATTGATTTGCGAAGAGACTTAGACAGCCATCAATGGGAGGGTTGTAATTGCAGTCATCTGGAGCGATGGAAGAGATGATTTCCATTACTCAAAATGATTGTCTGGACTGGAACTGCTATATCCTGTATCAATGGCCGGTTCTGTCGGATTGGCGATCCTGACGTTGGAAATATGCTTTTTGTGGATGTGAGAAGTCAGACATGGTTTGTTGGTCTGAATGACGGCCTTCAAAATAGGGAAATTCTGTCTGTCTTTGCTCTTTAAGTTTGAAAGTTGGAGCTAAGTTATAAGCGTCTTTTGAGCTGAAGACTGAATCAAAAACTGGGGACGCAGACACAAGAGCTGTGGCTACAAAAGATTGACAGACTCAGTCTAATGATCAGAAAGGCAGAGTTAACCCATTCCTTGGATTCTCCTCAGCACACTTAGAGAACAACATGTCTCTAATGCTTCTTTTACTTCAAATGCACTTTTTAAAAAGTACTGATTTAAAATTACCTGATTTTAAATTCCCATCTTCAACTTCTCTGAGCACCTAATTCTGTCCCTATTTCTTATACATCTTTTTGCTTTCAATTAAACAATTATTCACCCATACAGACTTTACCCTTTTTCTATTTTACCTTGGCAGAGTAGACAATTTTTACTCCTTATGATAGTTCTTTTAATATTGCAAGAAAAAGAAGTGTAATAAAACCAGCATATATTTGTAAGTATTGCAAGG
This sequence comes from Natrix helvetica, assembly GCF_964273705.1. NCBI lineage: Eukaryota > Metazoa > Chordata > Lepidosauria > Squamata > Natricidae > Natrix > Natrix helvetica. The sequence goes on along the minus strand of NC_138554.1, from coordinate 70,299,133 downwards.
ACTGGCAACACACAATTCCCACTTCAACAAACATAAATTTACTGCTATAATCTACACTGAAAATAGAATAGAATAGAATAACAGATTTGGAAGGGACCATGGAGGTCTTCTAGTCCAATCCCCTGCTTAGGCAGGAAACCTTACACTACTTGAGACAAATGGTTATCCAACATCTTCTTAAAACTTCCAGTGTTGGAGCATTCACAACTTCTGGAGACAAGTTGTTCCTCTGATTAATTACATTTTTTTAAATTAATGAATAAATTAATTTTAAAAAGCAGTGACAAATTTGTGAGCACCTGCTTTTAAATTAGTTACTAGTGCCAATACTCATTCTTTATTCATGTTTCAGCCTGAAGCTGAATTTACCGTATTTTTCGGAGTATAAGACGCACCTTTTTACCTCAAAAAAGAGGCTGAAAATCTGGGTGTGTCTTATACATCGAATACAGCATTTTTTGCCTCCCAAACCCGCCCCTTCACAAAAATGGTCATGCACACCTTTATAGAGGCTTTCAGAGAACTCCTGGGGACTGGGGAGGGCAGAAATGAGCAAAAAAATGGGCCGTTTCCCCCAGCCCCCAGCAGCACTCTATAAGTCTCCATAAGGCTATGCATACAATTTTTTTGACAAAAAACGGGTCCATTTTCGCTGAAAAATGGGCCATCTTTTGCTCATTTTGGGGGGTACCCCCCCAAGAGCACTCTGCAAGATCCCCCAAGGTTATTCATGCCTATTTTTAAAAGAAAATTTGGGGAGGTTTGCAGAATGCAAAACCTTTTTTTTTCCTTTTGGAAAGCTTTTTAACTGATTGATGAGAATTACATTGATCAAGTGCTGTGCCAGCAGAAACAAAGTCTTAGGTGCTGCAGATTGTCAGCGATTTCCTTCTCCAGCACATGGATAAATACACCTGAAAACATCTACCTACCTACCTAGTCTCTCTCTCTCTCTCCCTACCTATCTACTGTATTTCTATCTATCTATCTATCTATCTATCTATCTATCTATCTATCTATCTATCTATCATATATATATATATATATATATATATATATATATATATATATATATATATATATATATATATATATATATATATATATATATATATATATATATATACACACACACACACACATACATACATACATATATATTTCTCTCTCTATCCCTCTACCTACCTACCCCCGCTCTCTCCCTACCTACCTACTGTATTTTTCTCTCTTTCTCTCCCTCTCCATCCCTATCTACCTACCTACTTTTTTTAAAATTTGCCTCTTCAAAACCTTGGTGCGTTTTATACTCTGGTGTGTCTTATACTCCGAAAAATACTGTAATAGCTAAATAGCTGAAATTAAGATTCTGCTTAGTTTATGGTTAGCCAATTACAATGCCAATATTGTATAACAACATAACATTGGCATACATAGATTTTCACTAATTCCTATGCATGAAACTGTCATAGCAGTCATGCACCATTTACAAACATGTACTTCCAAACCAGCATGAATATGCTTGTCTTTCTTATTTTCAACATATTTATCTATAAAAATTTCTATTTTCCAGAAGCTACTATTTTGTAATATAAATTATTATTTTTGCAATACAACTATACACTATTAAATATTGCTTTAATTAAATATCCCTCAGTCACTCTGTGGTCTCATAAATGAATTGATTAAATTGAAATAAATTTGGAAAATCAAGGTTTTATTACAGACACTACTTTTTTTTTAATCAGACCCACATAACTTTAAACAATAATCAACAACAGATATAATGAGAAACATAAAGACTTACATTATCTTTTTTCAATCTTATCTATTAAAAATATTGATTTATCAAATTCAACATTTTGAAAATTAAGGGAATCAATGGAATCAGAAGAAAGAATATTATTGAGGGGAATTAATAAATTATATAAATTAATAAAATACATCCGTCTTACTTGAACAGTCATATTTCTTCAAATAAGTTCAAGAAAAACCTTCAACAGCAATATTAATAGCACTCAGACTTATATACTGTATCACTCCATAGTTATTTACAGCATATACCAGTATTATTGCCCCAACATATTAAAACTGTTAATTTTTAACAAGGGTGTAATAGTCTTCTAAAAGAGCAGTAAATCTATGCTCAACTACCGTATTTTTCAGAGTATAAGACACACCTTTTTCCCTCAAAAAAGAGGCTGAAAATCTGGGTGCATCTTACACACTGAATACAGCATTTTTTTGCCTCCCGAAACCCCGTCCTCTTCGTCAAAATGGCCGGGCAGAGCCTTTAGAAGGCTTATAGATTGCTCCTGGGAACTGGAAAGGTCAGAAATGAGCGAAAAACAGGCTGTTTTTTGCTCAATTTTGCCCCCCCCCTCCGACCCAAGGAGCACTCTATATAAGCTTCCTAAAGGCTATGCATGCCCTTTTTTTGCTCATTTTTTGGGGGGGGGGACATCCCCCAGTAGTACTCTACAAGCCTCCTAAAGCCTATTCATGCCCCTTTTTGGGGGGGGAAAAAAACCGGCTCATTTTCGCAAAAATTATTGGGGAGGTCTGCAGAGTGCAAAAACTTTTTTTTAAAATGTGCCTCTTCAAGATCTTGCTGCGTCTTATACTATGGTGCGTCGTATACTCCGAAAAATACGGTAACACCAACTAACTGGTGATAGACAAAATAAGATAACATCATACAGTGGCAGCATCTGTCATTTCTCCTTGGGCCCTGCATCAGTTAGTCTTACACAATCAGCTCTTCCTCGGTACGAACAAGAAAAGATAGCTTGAAAGATCCACATTTTTCTACTACTATATAAGCCCAAGGACTACAGAGGATGTATTATTAACACATCAGTCTGTGCTGAGTTGATCCTATCTTCTTCAGATTACCTGACTATGACAACTGTCATAGTAACTGAATGGTATGATTTCTGTATACACATGGTAAAATTGCATTAGCTTATTACCTGCTTAACATTACAGGTAGTCCTTGACTTATGATCACAATTGAGCCCAAAGTTTCAATTGCTAAATGAAACATTTGTTAAGTAAGTTTTGCCCCATTTTCCGATCTTACATGCTATAGTTGTTAAGTTATTCACTGTAGTTGTTAAATTAATTACACAGTTGTTAAGTGAATCTGGTTTCCCCATTGACTTTGCTTGTCAGAAGATTGCAAAATCAGATTTGTCATAAATATGAACCAGTTACCAAGCATCCAAATTTTGATCATGTGACCAAGGGGATGCTGCAATGGTTGTAAGTGTGAAAAATGGCCATGTCACTTTTTCAGTGCTACTGTAACTTTGAATACTCAGTAAATGAACCATTGTAAGTTTAGGACTAACTGTACTTTAAAATCAGAACAACTAAAATTGTCTTAAATCTTCCTCATGAGAAAATTGCCCAAACTTTAAATATCATCTTTTTCGGAGTATAAGACACTCCAAAATATAAGATGCACCTAGCTTCGGGGGAGGAAAACAAGGGTAAAAAAATCTGCCTCTAGCTCCCAGCAATTTGCCTCCTTGCAGCAAACAGTAAATAGTATGGAAGATATATACTTTTGTGGTGTTACATTTCAGATTATACTTGTACAGATGCTGTCAAAATTGATGTGGTTTTCTGGAAGAATACATTATTCTCTGCTATTTAAAAGATGCAATACCACTGGGCCTCTTCAGATCAAGCATTTATTTTAAAAAGGGTCTTCAGTTTGTTAAGTTGTCTAGAACAATAATAAAGCAGTCTTTAAAAAATAAGTCTAATAATTTGAACATTCTATAGCCGCAATGCATGCATCTAGGGCAGAGAGCATGTGGGGGATGTGCATGCACGGGGGTGGGGCACATGTGTGGGGGAGCTTTTATTGCATTTTGGGGGTTCGCACACATACACCCATCCCTTGCCTCATTTTGGGCCTGGAAGGCCTCCTGCACAAACCAGGAAGTCAAATGGGTGCGGGGACACCACACAAGGTACTTCATTTTGGGATAGAAGGGCTCCTAAATCAACTTGGAAGCCAAAAACAGACAAGGGGAGAGGGCAGGCACCTGCATGGGGAATGTGTGCACATGCGCAGGGAGGCGCTCACATTACATTTTTGGATTCGCACACACATGTGCTTTGGGCACTTGGAACCAAAAAGGTTTGCCATCACTGTTCTATAGGTATTTATAGTTATTGACTTATCTCCTTCAAGCAAACAGCAAACAGCCTATTTCAGATTAGCCTGATTAGAAGAAGAAAAAATATGCCTCTGCCTCCCAGCAATTTGTCTCCTTGCAGCAAACAGCAAGTTTCATTTTCAATTTCAGTTTAAGCACGGGCCTAATGAACAGCTGTTTCAGGCTGCAGGGATTGCCATAGCCCCGTGATGGCGAACCTATGGCACGCATGCCACAAGTGGCACGCGGAGCCATTTGTCAGGGCACGAGAGGAGCTGCCCTGTCAGCTGGCAAGCGCGCATGTGCACGCTGGCCAGCTGAGTTCACCTTTTTAAAAGCCATTTTTCACCCTCCACAGGCTCCAGAGGCTTTATAGGAGCCTGGGGAGGTTGAAAAGAGTCTCCCCCGCCCCCCCCCCTCCGGAGGGTGGTTTTAAGTGTTCCGAAGGCTTCAGGGAAGCCTCCGGATGGTCCCTGAAGCCTCCGGAGGGCCTCCGGGGGGGGCGGAGGAGGTTCTTTTCACCCTCCCCAGGCTCCTATAAAGCCTCTGGAGCCTCAGGAGGGCGAAAAAAGCATGTAAAAATGGGGGGGTCGTGCGTTGTGCGTGGATGCGCACTGGGGGGGTCACGGGTTGCATTATGGGTGCGGCACGCCCGCACACAACCTCCCTGCGCTCCCCCCACTTGTGACACGCGAGCCAAAAAAGGTTCGCCATCGCTGCCATAGCCTATTTCCGTCTCTGCAAGCCCCATTTTCTCCATTTGCTGCAAGGAGGTAAATTGCTGGGAGGCAGAGGCCAAAGGGCTGGGGGTGGGCAGGGCTACATTAAGTGTATATGTTGCACCCAAATTTTCACCCTCTTTTGGGGGGGAGGTGAGTCTTATATTTCAAAAAATATGGTAAGTAGAAACCGTAATTTCCCTAGTACCATCTATGCTTTACAATTATGCTACTACAAGAGTAAGGCTCATCAAGAAATGACCAAACTTAACAATCATCTTCCAACAAACTCCTTACTTTAATATAAAGTAAGAGGTAAGAAATCTATGGAAACAAATAGGATTTTCTTGAATAAATATATAGGTAAAGGTAAAAGTTCCTCTTGCACATATGTACTACTCGTTCCTGACTCTAGGGGGTGGTGCTCATCTCTGTTTCAAAGCCAAAGAGCCAGAGCTATCCGAAGACTTCTCTGTGATCATGTGGCTGATCATGGAACACTATTACCTTCCCCTCAAAGGTGGTTCCTATTTTTCTAATTGCATTTTTACATGCTTTCAAACTGCTAGGTTGGCAGAAGCTGAGTCAAGTAATGGGAACTCACTCTCTTATGCGGCACTAGGGATTTGAACTACCGAAATGCCAATCTTTCTGATCGACAAGCTCAGCTTGTTAGCCACTGAGTCACCAAGTCCCCATCAGCCGATGCACATCTGTCAATCCAGTAGTGTCTAATAAATGAAGGCGGTGACATTCACATAGCTGCCCTGCAAACCTCATGTAGAGGAGCTCAAGCGCTGAAGTGGCTGCACTATGTGTTGAGTGGGCTGTAATGCGCTGTAATGAGCTTATGAGAAATAAGCTTTCGCAATACAAGCCTGAATCCACCGCCCCAATAGAGAAAATGACGCTTTGTGGTCCATATTGTCCAGTTGAAATGAAATGAACATCGCTTCTGTGCACCAGAAAGGTGATGTTCTGCATAGGAAAATTCATAGGGCCCTTCAAACAGCTAGCGTGTGCCATCTATGTTCCAGATGGTGTACCGGATCCGGACAGAAATTGGGTAATACCAATTCTTGGGTGCGGTGAAGATGGAATTCACCTTAGGAATGAACATTGGGTCCACTCTTAGGACCACCCGGTCCAAATAAAAGGTGCATAGATCTTGACACATAGAAAGGGCCACTAGTTCCGAAATCAAATAAGTGGATGTAATAGGCACCAAAACAATCACCTTTTGCGACAGGTAGAGAAGCGATGTCTCCTTCAGGGGTTCGAAGGGAGCCTGAGTGAATGCTTGAAGAATGAGGGGCAAGTCCCAAGATGGATAGCGATGGATTATCGGTAGATGTAAATTAGTGGCCCCTTTTAAAAATCGCTTGATCAGTGGTTCGTGTGCCAGGGACTTGTTGGATCCAGTACACAGCACAGATGAGAGGGATGGATGACAGGCCTGCAGTCGGTCCCTCTTATAAGAGGCTTGAGAACATGACACATCAGGGCATGTGGAGGGGCTATCTTCTTGGTCCGGCACCATGCGCAGAAGTCTTTCCACATAGCATCGTAGATTCTATTTGTCAAGGGTCTCCTGGCCACTTGAATCGTGTTGATGACCGGCCTACTGCAGTCATTGAGTGCCACTCAGCCTCCAGGTGGTCAACTTAATCCATTGCAGATCCGGATGAACTATGGCTCCCTGAGGGAGTGAAGTTTTGGATGGAGGGACCCGCCATGGGGGAGCAATTGACAGTGACAGGAGATCTGCAAACCATGGGTGGTGCGGCCAGTGAGGCGCCAGGAGAATCAACTCCGCCTGCTTCTCCAACATTTTTCTGATGACCCACTGGATCAGGGGAAATGGCAGAAATGCATATAGGAGGCCCGGAGGCTAGTGACATCAGAGGGCATCTGCCCCTTCCACACTTGGAGATGCATACCTTGCGAAGAATCTGGGAACTTTTCTGTTTTTGCTGATAGCGAAAAGATCGATCACTGGCACCCCGAATCCCCTGGTCAGCACCCGAAAGTGAAATGCATGGATTTCCCACTCCGCTTGATCTACTTGGGATCAGCTCAACCAATCGGCTGCGAAGTTGGCGGTGCCCGCAATGTGCTCTGCTCATATGGAGAGATGCGATTCCACCCAGCTTCCCAGTTGTTGGGCCTCCATCATTAGCCATCTAGATCGGGTCCCGCCTTGTCTGTTGACATGGGCTTTTGCCGTCATGTTGTCCATGAGGATCAACATGTGTTTTCCATCGATGGCCGCTTGGAAGTGGAGGAGTCCCAGCCGAATCACCCTCAGCTCCAGAAAGTTGGTGGTCTGTTCTGTGTGGGACCAGTGGCCCTGTGCTTTGTCCATCTCTGAAACGAGCGCCCCAACCTTGCAGGCTGGCGTCGGTGGTTATTGTCACTTGATGGGGCTCCCGGAACAAGGACCCTTTTGATATGGCCTGCAACATCCACCAGGTCAGAGAGTTGCTCACCTTCGGAGGCAAGCAGATATTTGCTGATGATCAGTTGCTGCCGTTCTTCTGGAATGGTAGAAGCAGCCACTGAAGTGGCCTGCTGTGAAGTCTGGCCCAGGGTACTATTGCAAAGCAAGAAACCATTTTGCTAGTAGTTGAGACAGCAGAAATTGGATTCAATACTGTCTCTGTACCTGAGGATCTTCTGCTGCTCCCTAGATAAGAAGACCCTGCCCTGTCTAGTATCTATGAGGGCGCCTAGGTGGACAATGTGTGTGGTCCGTTCCAGGTGGCTCTTTGATAGATTTATAGAGAAGACATGGGTTCTGAGGATGTTTAGTGCTTCCTCCAGATCCCGGTGGACCTGAATGGGGGACCTGGACAACAGGAGAATACCCTGGGCGCTGAGGAGAGGCTGAATGGCAGGGCCCAATATTGGTAATGTTCCCCCAATAGCCGAATCGAAGGAACCGTCGGTGTTCGAGACGGAATGGAACATGAAAGTAGGCCTCCGTCAGATCCACAGAGGTGAGGAAGTCGTCCTCCGGATGCCCTCTAAGATGGTCATTTGAGAGTGCATCTTGAATTGCCGGTAGACACTGTGGTGGGTTCAAGGCTTTGAGGTCGAGGATCGCTCTCCAGCCTCACAAGACCTTTGGGACGATGAACAGTAGGGAGTAGAACCCTTGTCTCTTTTGCTCCTCTGGAACTGGCTGAATGACCTGGATGTCAGAGTTGCTGAATGGCCTGGTCTACTAGGCGCCTCTTTTCTCGGTCCCATGAAACGGGATAGAGGATGAAAGGCCTTAGGGGTCAGAGACACACTCTAAGGAGAGGCCTAATTTCAGTCTCCCTCACCCAAGCATCCGTTGTTACATCCTCCCATTGGTCAGCAATGAAAGCCAATCGACCACCGATGGGAAGGTTTTCTATGCAGTCACTTTTGTCTGCAGAAGGAATGGGAGTTTCCCGCACCTCTGAAGGATCTTCTAGGAGGAGGGAAGCGTTCATAACCCCTACCTGTTCTGTCCTGTTGTTGCAGTCCCTGTCTACCTGAATATAGTCTGGCCAGATGGGAGAACCCGTATCCCCCGTCCAGGTTCCTAAAGGACGACCTGCGACAGGTCAACAAACCTGTTCTCAGCCCTGCGTAAGAGGGAAGGAAGAATCTCATCCAGGAATAAAGGAGGATAGGGAACCACCTCTTTCTGAATAGTAGGCTCAGTGAAAATTAGATCCACCAAATCCCTGGCCCTGGATGAAGTGGATTTAGTGGCTTGGGCCTCTTCGAGATTAGCTATTTTCTGGGCTTTTAACGAAAGAGTTGGTTTGAAAAATCCAGTTAATGTTGTCTGATCTAGATTCTAATCCTCGTCCTTAGAGAATTTGGAGTTCCTTTGGGGATCATCCTCCCCGTCCCCAAAGAAGAAGAGCTATCCGACGACTCTGCGGATCGCTCCTCATGAATAGGAGGCTACCTTATCTGCTCTCTAGAAGCTGACTTCTTATTTCGCTTCTTGCGCCTTTTGGAACTAGAGGAAGGCTTTTGCTGCAGGCCTACTGCAATTCTCTGCCTAGTGGCTTCAGATATTATGGCCGCCATGTCAGGAGGTGAAGAACCTCTACGCAGGCCGGCAGTGACTTGTGCCATGGGGGAGACGGCAGAATCTGCTGGGCCCGGACTGTCCGTCCCTTCAGAGATAGAGGGCTGTAGGGCCTCTTCCGTGTCCTATTCCCCTATCTCAGACCCTTCGCTGTCTGGTGATAGATCCCCTTTTAAGCTGGGAATCTCGGCCTGGGTAGGAATCTCAGAAGAAGAGGGATCTGCCACCACTTGGGCCAAGGGATCTGCCACCAGGGCTTTGGTGAATTGTTTGTCTAGGGCCTTTTGCCTCCGAAGTTCTTCTCTCTGTGTGGCCTTTGACTTTACTTTGGTTTCCCCTCCCTTTTTTTAGGAGGGGGGGACTTCGTTCTGCTGGTCAGGCGAAGAGTGGACGGCCCTTCAAGAGGGTCATCCAATAAAGGAGACAAGACCTCCTTGTCACCTCCTTCCATATTAGATGCCAGCTGTCTGTCGGGTCTGCTGTTAAAATCCAGAGGCAGCCACTGGGGGAAATATACTATGGAGGTGGCTGACCGAATTAAAGGGCACACCAGGGCCCGGGTTCTGGGCAGTTGGAGAGCAGAGTGTTTATCCCCTTAGACAAGCACGCCTGGTCCTGTCTCTCAACCCGCTACAGGTGAACCAACAGGGTCCCTGTGCTAAAAGCCTCGTTGGTGGCAAAGGGAGGCGTGGGCTGGCCTGGATCTCCCGATCACCTGAGGGGAATGCCTATCTAGCACTCGCTGGGATTTCCTAACACTGGTGGTCTAGGGAATTGCCTCTGGAGAAAGAATGGGTCTTTCAGAATGTTCTACAGTCCTTGTAGGCTTAAAGTGTCAATCTAAGATGGTGGCTGCCGTACTTGCCAAAAACAAAATGGTGGCCACCGCTTTTGCGCCCTTTTAAACTAGCTCTGGGCATTCCAAAATGGCAAGAAGCCCGCTCCCTAGGCTAGACGCACTGGACTCACTGGGGCAATCTGCCACAGCAGATGTCCTCCAAAGGTTGACTGCAGCCGATCGCTGTCAGAGCCAGCGCTGCGCAGCGCTGCTCCAAGAGCAGCCAAACACTTGAAGTGGCTGGAAGGAAACTGAAAGGGAGGAGAGGGAAACTTAAGGAGTGAAAGAAAAGAAGTTGAAGTAAAATAACAGCTCAGAAGAACAAAAAAGAAGAAAAACCAAGAATTATCTATTTTCCTAGGAGAGATTGTTTGTATGTCTAGTTCAATAAGCAGCTGAGTCACAAAAGCTGGGTATGGCAGCAGGAAGAGCTCTGCAGACTCTGGCCATGGCCACCATGACCACTCCACCAGGTTTGCCCCGCCCTAGAACTCCAAGATCAAACACAACCCTGATGCAGTCCTCAATGAAATCAAGTTTGACACCCCTGTCCTAGGACCACAGAAGATAGGGATTTTTCTTTTTCAAAACTGAAATAAGGTCTTTCTAAGCAATGGTTCCAAGGCAGAGATAAAGAGATAGATATATTGGATCTTGAGAGACCATTCTGGGAGGAGTTTGACTCTGTTGCCCCCGAGGATTTGGACAGGTTGCGTGGACGGCTACGACCCACCACATGTTCAATGGACCCATGCCCCTCCTGGCTGGTACTGGCAGCCTGGGAGGTGACACGAGGCTAGCTTCTGGGCCTGGTGAACACCTCATTGGGTGAGGGTTACTTACCAACCGCCTTGAAAGAGGTGGTGGTGAGACCCTTGCTCAAGAGACCTTCGCTCGACCCAATGGAGCTAGCTAATTACCGTCCAGTCTCCAACCTCCCCTTCTTGGCGAAGGTTGTTGAGAATGTGGTGGCGCAGCAGTTTCCACGACACCTGGACGAATCCGACTATCTAGACCCACGCCAGTCCGGCTTCCGACCCGGGCACAGCACTGAGACAGCCTTGGTCACGTTGGTTGATGATCTCTGGAGGGCCGGAGATAGGGGTTGTTCCTCTATCCTGGTCCTATTAGACCTCTCGGCGGCTTTTGATACCATCGACCATGGTATCCTATTGCGCCGGTTGGAGGGGATGGGAGTCGGAGGCACCGTTCTGCGGTGGTTCGGCTCCTACCTCTCCGACCGGAAGCAATGTGTGTTGACAGGGGGGCAGAGGTCGTCCCTGAGACCACTCACTTGTGGGGTGCCGCAGGGGTCGGTCCTCTCGCCTCTCCTGTTCAACGCATATGTGAAGCCACTGGGTGAGATCATCCGTGGCTTTGGGGTTGAGTACCACCTGTACGCTGATGACACTCAGCTGTACATTTCAACCCCAAACCACCCCAACGAGGCTATCGAAGTGATGTCCCGGTTTTTGGAAGCCGTCGGGGTCTGGATGGGGGACAACAGACTCAAACTCAACCCCTCCAAGACCGAGTGGCTATGGGTACCGGCACCTCGGTTCAGCCAGCTGACACCATCGCTGGCCATAGGGGGTGAACAACTGTCCCCTGTGGAGCGGGCGCGCAATTTGGGCATCCTCCTTGATGCCCAGCTGTCACTGGAGGACCATGTGGCAGCCGTGGCAAGGGGGGCGTTCCACCAGGTTCGCCTGGTGCGCCAATTGCGCCCCCTACTGGACCGGAGTGCCCTGCGCACGGTCACTCATGCGCTGGTGACGTCTCGCCTGGACTACTGCAATGCCCTCTACATGGGGCTTCCCTTGGGACGCATCCGGAGACTGCAGCTAGTTCAGAACGCAGCTGCGCGGGTTATCATGGGGAGTACACGTTACTCCCACGTAACACCGCTCCTGCGCGAGCTGCACTGGCTACCTGTGGCCTTTCGGGTGCGTTTCAAGGTATTGATCACCATCTTTAAAACGCTCCATGGCATAGGACCTAGATATCTGCAGGATCGCATCCTACCACACACGTCCCTGCAACCTATTCGCTCACACAGGGAGGGACTCCTCCTGGTGCCATCCACTAGGCAGTGTCAGCGGGCGACACCTAGGAGTAGGTCCTTCTCTGTGATGGGCCCAACCCTCTGGAATGACCTCCCCCCCGACATTCGAACCACCACCGACCTCCGTTCCTTCCGTCAAAAGTTAAAGACTCACCTATTTCAATCAGCTGGCCTGGCACTTTCTTAGTTTTACCTCCCGGGGATTTATTTTAATTGGGTTTGGGTTTTTAATTGGGGATGTTTTTAGGGTTTTAGAATATATTTATTTCTTGTACAGCCTATCTCCTCCATCCAAATGTATTTAATTGTTTTATGATTGTATTTTTATCTGCATTGACTGTACACCGCCCCGAGTCCCTTTTTGGGAGAGGGGGCGTTCTAGAAATCCAAGAAATAAATAAAATAAATAAATAAAATAAATCTAAAAACCTTCAACAACATTTCACAATAATTCCAAGTTCCTACAACCATTAGGACCAATATATTTAGACAATACATAGCTTAAATGAATTTAATCTATTTGATATAATAGAAATCCCTTCTTTTGAGGGGGGAAGCTTGGAGTTGAATTAATTTTCTCATGTCATTTTATGCTGGTTATTATAAAGCAGTAAGATCAAGTATGAAGAAAAAGGGAAAAAAATTAAAAAACCAGACTCATCAGTTGATATATTATGAAGTAAATTCAAGTCGAAAGAAGGAAATCAAGGTGAGCAATTTAGCACTTTGATATTTTACACTGTAGATCCCATAATCTCTTCTATTAATCATTCTGCCTAATCATTTACCTTATAGTACTGTAAAGTAGTCCAAAACAATTTCTGTAAATTACATATTCACATTTCTAAAACTGAGCATGTTTTCTTTGAAATATAATTGTTTTGTCTTCCGCAATTAAAGCAATCCAAGACATGCAGATTTGGCAGAGAGGGTATTTATAATGGATGAGAATTGTTTTTTATTTTTTCAAAGAAGATGAAAACCTCTTATTAATTTTTGACAGGGCTTCTGTTGTCTCTTTTATATTAAACAATTATCTAATCAGGATAAGTAATTTCCATAGTAAAATACCAAGTATTTTATATTCTTTCCCTCTATGATTATTTTCAAAAGTACCACAAAAGGAATTTTCCATAATAAATAATACTATCAATCACTCAAACTGATTAATTTGGAAGAAAAACTTAAAAACTGATTCCAGAACAGGTCTCATTCTGGTAAACTTGTTTTCCCATTCCCCCCCCCCCTCCTCCGTCAGTCTAATTCCTAAAATCCTTGCTTATTAACTTTAGTTTTATTTGAAAACAAGAACTGAATCCAAGTCAAATAACTCAATTCACATGAAATGCATCTAGAAAATGCATCTAGAAAATCTCTACTGTTACTTACCATTAGATGTTGTGCTGGAGGCCACAGCTTTCTCACTGACCTCTGTTCGAGTGGGGTATTTTACTATGAGATTTTCAACCTTTTTCTTCTCACTTGTGGCAGAGCTATGGGATTGAGCTTCCATGATGACTTCTCATTACTTCAGACCTCTTCACACAAATATCTGCATTAACAAACACAGCTGTAAGATTTCCTTCAAAAAGCAGGAAAAGGTTAGGAAAAAAGACGCTGAGATTGTCAGCTGGAAAGCTGACAGACCAGGTTTGAGACTCAAGCAACGCACAATGGAATTATCTCCATTATTTGCCCTGCTCCTGCCCACCTAACAGTTCGAAATCATGCAGATGGGTGTATATAAATAGGTACCACTTCAGTGGGAAGATTCCATACACCTCAGCATATAATCAGGCTGGCCAATTGACCACAGAAGTATCTTTGGACAACCCTAGGCCTCTCGGCTAGGAAACAGAAATGAGCTGCATCCCTTAAAGCTGGACATGACTGGACAGGGGAAACCATAACCATTACTGATTTTTTTATTTCTTTACATTCATGTCATGTCATTGACTTAACATTTATATTTTGTAAATAATATATAACAAATATTGTATATCTTTAACATACAGTATTTGCATAAGAATATTTTGAAAAGTTATCTTTCTTGCTCTGTTCCAAGATTCCAAACCTAGCAACTGAAAACCAATATTTTAAGCATATAAGATTAGGCAGAAGTTGAAATATAGGTATCAAGCTCTATTGTCCACATTTCCACAGCTGTTAACAACTGCAAGTCTTCCCAATGCCATCTTTTAGTTTACTGCTTTCACTTAATTATATCTGTATATTATTATCTCTTTTACATGGGAACAATCCACCATTTCTCTTGCTAGAAGACTACCATACATTCTCAAAATTCTTGGGAATATTTATGTCCTTGGTATCATCTCCATTACTTACATATTCTGAAAACCTTCGAGTTGAATATGCCTCTTCTGGGGACTGTACAACTTTAATAAGTCTATCAACCTGCTTAACTCTTCTTTTCCTGTCTCTCTTTCACTCCTTTCTCATTCTAGCTTATCTTTACTTTCTGTCTCCTTCTGCTCTTCTTCCTCTTAATTAGTCAACCACCTTTCATTTTGATGATATTTTAACATCTCTGTAATGATATTGGCTCAAATATCTGGGCCTGTCCCCATTTCTGTTTTTGTTTAACCATGGGCCTTAGGTGGATACGTTTCTCTACAAAGTAGTAATTCTTCTAATAGAAAATCTGTCTTCTGCCATTTCCATGTCTATTAGTTTGGTATAGGCTCTGGTAAGACATCTGGTTTCTATAGCCAATTCCTTGTCACAGATTCTTTAAAATATACTGAAGTTAGGTTAGTACACAATGCTCACCACTATTCCATTGATCCACAGGCTAGTACTCACTGCTACTACACCTATTCACTTTAGAAGAGTTCAAATCACCAGGTCTAGATGGATTACATTACAGGGTTCTGAATGAACTATAATCATGATCTCAGAACCATTCAACCATCCCTTTCAGAGATCGCGGGGCATCAGAGAACTACCAGAGTACTGGAAAAAAGACAGGATAGTTTCTATCTTCAAAAAAGGAAAAACATGGATCTAGAAAACTACAGACATACCAGCATGAAATCAATACCTGGGAAGAGCCCAGAAAAGATAATCAACAACAAATTGTCAAAAATAAACCATGCCAAATAAATTTTATTGCATTCTTTGTCAAAGTGACTAAATCAGTGGACCTGTGAAATGTTGTGGGCATAATTTACTTGCGCTTCAATAGGCCTTTGATAAAGTAGACAACTACTACTATCTAATAAGTTAGAAAAAATGAGAATTAGACAGCATCACCACCAGATGAATTAATAACTGGCTGACAAACCGTACTCAATGTATAGTCCTTAATGGAACCTCATTTACATGGAAAGAAGTATGAAGTGGGGTAACCCAAGGTTCTGACTTAATCCCAGTACTCTTCAATATCTTTATCAATTATTTAGATAAGGATAAACAGGGAACCTATCAATGACACCAAACTGACAGGAATAGTCAATACTCCAGAGGATAGGTTCAAGATCCAAAGGGATCTTGACAATTTTGAACATTGGGCCCTATGTAACAAAATGAAATTCAATAGTGAAAAAAGTCAGGTTTTATACTTAGGTAAGAAAAAACAATTGCATAGCTATAGAATAGATAGCACCTGGCTCAACAGCAATAATTGCAAGAGGTATCTAGTAATCCTAATGGACAGCCACTTTAAATATGAGCCAGCAGTCTGCTACAGCCATCAAAAAAGTCAATGCTGTCCTAGGCTATATTTACAGAGGGATAAAATCAAGATTATGTGAAACATTAATTCCATTTGTTAATGCCTTAGTAAAACTACACCAAACTCTCTCAGCATAGCTTTGTTTTGCATATTATAAAGATGACTTAAAAGGGGCAGGACTACCCAAGTAAAGATGTAGGCCATTTTCTAGGCAACCTGTCCTCTCCCATATGGATCCAATTTCTTGAGTTACCATCTTTAATACTATATGTAAAATATATTTAAATCAAAATGACCGTTGGCTTACCTGAACGGTCGTTCTCTGAGTGCTGCGGGAGAGTCCAAGCATGGGTTAAATTCAGTCTATTTGCCCAAGGACTGAGTTGATTCTTTTAGCCACGCCTCCTCTCCTCATTGAGGACCAGTTCAAAAACGAAGGCGATGTCTGTGACGGTCGTATGTCTCTTGTCTAAGTCAGTCTTGTCAATGGCGCTATAGCTCCTCGCAGCTATCTCAATCAGTCATGAAGGAGAAAAACCCCGGGGTGGGGTTGGACTCTCCTGCAGTGCCCAGAGAACGACCACTCAGGTAAGCCAACTGTCATTCTCCTGTGCGCTGCTTGGAGAGTCCAAGCATGGGATATACCCAAGCTATGCAGTCCCAGGGAGGGAAACAGGCACAGACAAGGAGTGTGGATTTGCTACAACTTGCTGCAGTACCCTCCTCCCAAAAAATGTTTCGGCTGCGGCATAAGAGTCAATGCAATAATGTCTGATGAACAAGGATGGAGAAGTCCAAGTGGCTGCTCAGCAGATGTCCTCCACTGGAGCCTGAGTCGCCCAAGCTGCTGATGTGGCAGCGCTTCTGGTCGAGTGGGCAGTCACCCTAGGAGGCACCGCCTTGCCCTGTTGCATGTAGGCCAGTTTAATGCAAGCCTTCAGCCAGCGAGCTATAGTAGAAGGGGAGACCTTCCATCTCATTGAACCTGAGAAGAAAAGAAAAGAGTCCAGAGCGACGAAAAGCTGCAGTCCTCTTGATGTACCTGCGGAGAGTGCGCCTCACATCTAGCTTGTGCCAGGTGTGCTCTCTAGGATGCTAAGGACGAGGGCAGAAATTAGGGAACATTACTTCCTGAGACCTGTGAAACAAGGAGTTAACCGTCGGCAGAAAGGTAGGATTAAGTCTGAGGGTAACACGGTCCGCGTGAATAATGCACAAGTCATCACAATCTGAGAGTGCTGCCAGGTCCAACACCCTCCTAGCCGATGTGATGGCAATGAGGAAAACAAGTTTCAAAGTCAGATGACGGAGACCGATGGACCTGATAGGTTCAAACGGGGTCCTGGTCAGTGCTCTGAGGACGAGTGGAAGATCCCATGTGGGAAATCTGTGGATGACAGGTGGATGCAAGTTGGAAGCTCCCTTTAGGAAGCTTTTCACTTGAGGATGCTGCACCAAGGAGACTGTAGAAAGTCTAGTCAAGATGGTGGACAAGGCAGCTACTTGGCGACTAAGGGTGTTGGGCACCAAGCCTTTGTCCAGGCCTTGTTGCAGAAAGTCAAGGATCTGCGGAATGATAGCTGAATCTGCATTTACTCCTTGACCGCAGCACCAGGAGTCAAAGACGGCCCAAGTGGCATCATAGATGCACGTAGTCGAGGGACGCCGCGATGCCTGAATGGTAGAGATAATTTTTTCAGAGAATTTGTCCTTTCTCAAGAGGTCCCCCTCAAGGACCAGACGGCTAACTGGAGCCAGCCGGGACCCGGGTGAACTATGGCCCCTCCCTCTCAGGAATAGAAGGTCCAGCGGTATCCTCCAGGGCCTGCAGACAGAGAGGCTGACTAGATCTGCATACCAGGACCTCCTGGGCCAACGCGGAGCTGTGAGAAGGACTTCTGCTCCTTCGTCCAGAATCTTCTGGACCATCTGAGGGATGAGTGTGAGTGGAGGAAAGGCGTACAAGAGGCCTCTTGGCCAACAGCAGCGCAGTGCATCGGTTCCTTCCGCTTGTGGCGTGCTGTACCTTGAAAAGAATCTCGGGAGTTGGGCGTTTGCTGGACTGGCGAAGAGATCGATCACCGGAAGGCCGAACCGGAGCGTGATTTGATGGAATGAGTCCAGATGGAGACTCCACTCCGTGTTGTCGATGGTCGCCTGGCTTAGCCAATCCACTTGCACATTGTCCACTCCGGAGAAGTGGTCTGACTTTAGAGAGGCCAGATGACATTCCGCCCATCTCCCTAGAGACTCTGCTTCCACCATGAAGGTCCTGGATTTGGTGTCCCCTTGGCAGTTGATGTGGGCCTTTGTTGCAATGTTGTCCGTGAGGAGCAACACGTAATGGCCCACAATGTCCCTCTGGAAGTGGCATAGCACCAGCCGGGCCGTGCGCAGTTCCAATAGGTTGATGCTCTGCGTTGTCTCTCTTTGCGACTACCTCCCTTGCGTCACTTGCTCTTGGAAGTGTTTACCCTATCCTTGGAGGCTCGCGTCAGTTGTGATCACCAGTCGTTCTGGTTCCTTGAAGAGGCAACCACTTTTTACTGCTTGTGACTTCCACCAGCAAAGAGACCGCCTGACTTTCAGGGGAAGTTTGATTCGCCTGGGGGAGTTGCTGTGCTTCACCCTTTGGATGGGGAGAAGAAGCCACTGGAGTTCGCGAGCGTGTAGCCGAGCCCAAGGCACTATGTTGATGCAGGAGATCATGAGACCCAGCAGCTGGGACAGGGAGGCGATGGAGCTCCACTGTCTTACTATTGCCTCTCGGGCGCAGGTTGTGAGATGGCGCAGACGATCCGGCGAGAGGAAGACTCTGCAACACTCTGAGTCGATGAGGGCACCGAGATGTAGAATGCGGGTGGACGGCTGCAATTGGCTCTTTTCTGTTTACTAAAAAGCTGTGCTGTTGTAGAGTGGAGATTGTGAGCTGGACATCTCTGAGGGCTTGTTCGGATGACGTTGATTGAATCAAAAAGTCGTCCAGGTAGCAGAGAAGTCATATTGGATGAGAGCGCAGATGTGCCGCCGCCAAAATTTTCGTGAAGGTCCTCGGCGCCGACTACAGGTGGAACGGAAGGGCCCTGTATTGGTAACAACTGCCGTCGTAGAAAAACCTGAGGAACCTTCTGTGAGACTTGCATATAGGACTGTGCAGATACTCCTCTTTCAAGTCTATCGATGTCAGCCTGTCCTCTCATCTGATGCAACCCAGGATGGTCTGCAGGGACTGCATCTTGAAACGCTTGTAGGCCAGATGTTGGTTGAGAGCTTTGAGGTCCAAAATGGCCCTCCACCCCCCGGAGCTTTTGGGGACTAAGAATAGAATAGAGTAGAACCCCTTCCTTTCCTGCTCTACGGGAACTGGCTCTATCGCATTTATATGCAAGAGATGAGGAATCTCCACCTGCATGTGTTCCCTTCTGGGAGGAGAGGAGGGGACAGGGCACCTGACAAATGTCCTGGGAGGGAAGGATAGAAACTCTAGTGTGAGGCCCTGCCTGATGGTATTGAGGACCCAGGCGTCCATGGAGATCAGCTCCCAATGGGGGGTGTAGAGTTGTAGATGCCCGCCTATGGGAGCCTCCTGGTGGTGGTCACTTGGACCTGCGATAGAGGCAGTTGTTGGAACTGCCACGAAAGGGATGACGGGAGGCCTGCAGTTGTTGATGCCCTCTGTCTCTGAAGTTGGACCTATCCTGCCCCCTGTCATTCCCCTGGGAATATGGTCTCTGGTAGGAGATCCCCGGGTTGGAAAAGCCCGACCCCCGAAAGGGCTGCCTACAAAAAAAGGAATTCCCTTTCTTCTGAGGCTTCTTATTGGTGGTTGGCAGCACCTTCCTCTTATCCTTGGTTTCAATTAAAAACTTTTCCAAGGGTTCCCCAAACACTTGGCTGCCCTTAAAAGGGGCGGAAGCCAACTTCCATTTTGCTTTCATGTCTGTCTGCCAATGACGAAGCCACAGCAGGCAGCGAGAGGTCATGTTAGAGGCAAGAGCATGCGAGGCAAATTTGGCAGCTTTGAGGGAGGCATCAACTGAATACTCCATTGCTGCAATTATTTTATTAAGGTCATGCCTCCATCTAGGCCCTGCAGAAGGGGTGTGTGCCCTCAGTTGTCTCAGCCAGAGAAGCGAAGCTCTGGTGAAGAATGACACCGAAGAAGAGGCCGTGATAGACCAAGCAGCCGCTTGGTGAGTTTTGTGGCATGCTTTCTCTGCCTTTTTATCTTCAGCCTTGAGCCCCTCAAGGAGGTCGGCTGGGAGGAGCGAATTAGAGGTGAGAGAAATGATGGGGGTGTCCACCTGTGGCAACTGCAACAGGTCATCCAATTTACTCTCAACCGAGTAGAGAGTCTTATCCACCCCGCTAGGGTTGGTTAGGGAACCCGGTTGGAACCTTTGTCTTTGAATTACATTAAGGAACATAGTGGGTGCCGGGACCAGCTCCTGCGGAGGGGTGGTCTCATCAAAGAGACCTTCATTCGGATCCTGAGTGTCTGAGGTGGAAGTGGACCCCTGGGTGGTTATACCCAATTGGGTCGAGGCCTTTGCCTTATGCAGGATTGACTTGAAAATAGAAGGGCGGAAGAGACCCGTAAACGCAGGCTTTTCAGGAGGAGGGTTCTCCTCCGCAGAAAATTCCTGCTCATCTGCATTATCCTCCAGGACTGAGGCCTCGGTGGCTATAGAGATGCCCGGAGATGGAGGGTCAACAAGCTGATCCCTTGGGACAGACTCTTTTTTAGGTTTGGCCTGAATAATTTTAGAGGCCTTAAGCTTCTTACGGATGCCAGCTTCTATGCCCCTCTCAATGGGCTGCTCAATGGCCCTCTGAATGTGGGCTGGCAGGTTTGCATCCACTGGGTTGCCTGATAACTCCAACCCTCCACCGATGGGGTGACCAGAAGGGAGAGGTTCCTGCTGAAGATCATCGCAACCAAAGGGACAAATTTCCTCTCGGATAGAGGAGGACTCTGGGTAACCCAGGGAGGTCACAGGCGAAGAGGCCTGAAACATCTCCCCCAGAGCTTGTGGGAGTTACCCTACCCTGGAGATCCCTAAGGGAAAACCTCTTAGGGCTGGGGTGAAGGGCTGGGGTCCCTGGAAGGCTGCCCAGAAGAGATGGACAATTTCCTGGCTCTCTCAAAAGTTTTTTCAAGAGCCTTGTGTCTGCGGGCCTTGGCCTTAGACAAGCCCTTGCCACCTCTGGGGTTTGGAGTTCCCTTCCCCTTGGAACCCTTCACCTGCTCCACCACCGGTGGGTCTGGCCTACTGCGTTTCACAGTGTCCATGGTGTCCTCAGGCTCTCTTTTGGACTTCTCAGCCATCTGCTAGCCTTTACTCAGGAATCAGTAGACCAGGAGCTGTAGGCCAGTAATAGGCGCGAGTGCTGGGTAATGACTGCGCGCCTCTCAGATGCGTTCAATAGACAGGAGAATGCCCCGAGGGGTCAAACCTCTCCTAGGCCACGATCTTCGTTGGAGTGGAAGGATTTTGTCAGTGTCCTGACTAAGGCCAATCCACTCCTGCGCATCTACGCGCTGTGAGAGAAAGCGTGAAGCTAGAAACGGCCGCCAGAAAAAAGGGCCAAAAACGCATTTAAAATGGCCGCCGTGCCTCTCCAGAGTCAACGGGAACTGTGAAACGGCGCTCCGGGCCTCCGCCGAGGTGTCCAAGTGGTCTTTCAAGTTAAACACAGCTGGGGGGTGAGGAAACGTCCTGCTGTCCCCCGCGCTCACCAGCCGGACAAATGCCCATGCACCTCGCTCTTCTACCAGCGATTCCTCTGGCCTCCCTCAGCTGTCAAATTGCGATCTTTGCTAAACGCTGCAATTTTGCCCTATCTAACAGACAAAAATAACAAAAATTCTAACTAATTTTAGAGAGTTCAGTTTATTTGTCCAAAGACTGAGGACTCCCCAAAAACACGTCCGAACTGGGCTGGACTGAGTTTTTGAACTGGTCCTCAATGAAGATAGGAGGCGTGGCTAAAAGAATCAACTCAGTCCTTGGGCAAATAGACTGAATTTAACCCATGCTTGAACTCTCCAAGCAGCGCACAGGAGGAGTTGTTTCCAAATGATGTAGAAGAAATTAAAACTTACAAAAGAAGCTTTATATGTACACATATTCGCACCACCCAAAAGCCAAATGTAAATAATTGCTAAGGGATTGGGCAGAAAGCCAACTCATTCCTTCTATTTTCTATAAAGCTGAAGCTAAACCGATCATCCATTTGACTCTCAATCCAAATATTTATACTTTGACATTTAGATCAGTCTAACCAAACCACAATGAATTGTATCTTTAAGGATGATCATGTAAACTGTTCTTTTTGTGTGTTTTAGAAATGTAAAGCTAAAAAGGGTTATTGAAGTATGACACCTGGAGGAGAAAAATAGAAAGAGAGGAAAGAGACAATGAGGAGACTGATCACTATTTAACTGTAAAACCATTCAACAGCCCTACAATGTAATATATGGTACAGCAATATATTTCTATCCTATTTTGAATCTTCTATTTTTTGGATCTTTCAATAGTTCCAGAGGTGGGTGGTATATAAATTAACAACCGGTTCACCCAACACTGAAAGAGAGTGCACATTTCGCTCACGTGGCATCTGCACATGCATGTGTCCTTCCACACATGTGCTTCACACACACACATGTGCCATCAACACATTCATGCAGATTCAAAAACATAGCTAAATAGGACGGCATAGCACCAAGATGGGTGCTACCAGTTCACTCAAACCCATCCGAACCTGCAGCAGTCCACCACTGAATAGTTCTGTTATTCACATAACCCACTAGTTTCCAAGAAAACTAACACGATTTGCACATCTGTGTAATGACAGCCTGGATTATACAAAATAATCCAGTAAAGAATACATGTTTTCTGGACTGTAATTTTGTCCAACAGCTGACAATGGTGCTAGCAGGTTTTGTGTTTTGTAATCAAGAATTATTTTCTATTCAGCTTAGAACAAATATAGGAATGAGAACCTACATATATTCACTTTAACTATTTAACTATTGGGGTGGGGGGAGGACACTAGCAGCCCACAGCAATTACAAAATGAAACAGGTTAATGCTAGAAGTGATCTCCAATACATTAGGGGATCTACAACCAGTCTTTATAAATATTTGTTATCAATAAATCAATTTAATATACAAATGTTAAATGCTTTGGAGATAATTTAAAAAGTGTTGTTTTCACATTCAGAACGCATAAGAAGCTGTCACACTACAAGGATTTACAGCATTTTATTTTATTTGCTAAATGCTATTTCTTCAAAAAAAATATTTCTAAAATTACTTGTTCAGAACTGATTTGATTTTTTAATACTTTTAGTATTTCTATATTAGATAAATATCTTACAGTTGTTGTTTTTTTACAAATTGAAAGGCAGACAATAGCATACTCATTAAATGACAAAATTGTATCCTACTAATCCTCCTATAGACTACAATCACAATATTCTGGAAATCTTTATAAGTGACTTATCATTAATCTCCTTAAAAGAAAATTAAGGCAGGTATAGAAAACTCTACACTATTCATTGTTAACACGAGAAAACATATTGTAAACTGTATTTAAGCAGAGCTTAATATGGGTGTATTTTGGCAGTGCCCAACAAATTAATTTTGCATCCAATGCGTATTATGACACTTTTGCTATGCAATATTATTTTGAGAGGTTGCTTTCTATGCAATGTAAAAAAATCTATATTTATCTTAAATGAAGATGTTTTACATAACTCTGTGTACCTTTTGCTATATGCAATGTTTTTACTTGGGAGTCATTGTTTGTTTACATCTTAAAAACAGCTATCATTATGTGGCAGTTTTAGAGATTATTCACAGATAATGTTATAGGGATACTTTTCCACCATCGAAACATTTTCTATACTGTAGCTGGAAACTTAAATTAATTAGTTATGCTATAATAAGAAAAATAGTAAAATAGTAAAAACTAAAACTATTTTAAATTTATTGGATTTTTTTTTCTGCCAGTAAGATTACATTGCATTTAAGCATCTGTATTTATTTTAAAATAACTTTGAAGTAACTTTAACTTCAATACAAAAAAAATCAATACTAAAATTATTTTGCAAATTAAAGAAAGTCTTAGCACATTAGACTACTTGTATAGTACTTAATATTTTTCATCTTTTATCTTAATTTGTAGCTTACTTAGATGTCAGCACTATGTGGTTCAAAGTAAGAGTAAGAGTCTACACAGCCCCAAAACTTTTCAAGTTATTTTAAATCACCAAACAAAATATTAAAGGGTGGGAATATTTTTTTGTCTTCTTTTGTCCTCATTTAATCTATCTGGAAGCGGAAGGAAGAAAAAGATGACTTTTTGGCATTTCCATGGTTCTACAACCTGAATAAGTATTATTTATATGGCTGCCCATCTCGCCTTGCTGGTTCTGGACACCTAACAGAAGTTTTGTGTGTGCGTGTATGCGTGTGCAGCTATGTGTTTCTGTGTGTGTGTTCCTATATCTTTGTGATAATTCTGTGCATTGCTGCTTCATAATTTCAAATAAAAGGAAATACCAACTAAGATTACTAGAAGATATTATTTGGGTGTGGGACGGAAATGGTGTCCCCATTTGGCATCCTTGTATCCAGATAATATTTGAAAGATAACTTTGTCCAAATTTATTACTGAAAAGTAGCTAAAAGTATTTGCTTTGCAATTATCATATAATTTTGTTATTTCAATGAATATAAAATATTTGAATAACAATAAAAATGAAGATAAGAAATGGCTAGAGAACAGTAGGTTTTATGTGGCCATTTTTCTTTTCCTGGTATACAAGAACTTTTCAAAGTGTCCAAAAGTGTCTGTAATAGAAAGTATACAACAATTTTACTCACTGTTGACAACTTTAAGATGCTGGCTAGGGAATTCTGGGACTTGACGTTCCCAAGGTTGTAAAATGAACGATGAATTAGTCCAGATACTAGAAAAATATTTTATGTGTTTCTTCTACAAGCATAGAAAGAAAAAATAAACTCCTGATTACAGAGAGTTCATCCATGGCTAGAGAGCAAATCATATCACAACACTATCCAAATACTATCTGAAGTGAAAAAAAATAAATTTCGGACATAAAGTCCTCTTATTTTAGTTTTCTTCTTCTTTTTAGGATATATATTTATATTCTTAAGGATATCACCAAGCTCTTCATGAAGAAATTCTACAGATTTAAAGAATGATACCACAGTTTATTTACATTTTAGTATTGTTTACTTTATCAAAATACACTACTACTTCTTAGGGTTTAACTATTTCTGTCTAAACATAGTTTCTCTTTTTTACTACTAAATTAGTGGTTTCTATTTTTAATCTTTTTCCTTTCCAAAATAGGAAAAGCTAAGATACACATAGTAATACAAGGTATAGCAATTTACCTCTTTTGGTCTTTTCTGATTATCAAGTATACTTGAAGGAAACTTTTACAATTATATAAAACAATTATTATTAACTAACTTTAAATAAAATTCACTTTGAAACAGCAGCACATAAGTTTCATATTTTGAAGTACTTATTTTTCACTGTAAAGATTTTAGGTTTTTCTCATTTTGTTGCAGTTCTCAACCTTGTTTTCCAATATGGAAAAGATGGGTTCTTAAGTTACTACCCCTGCCAGAATGTTGATTGCAGTGGAGAGCAAAAAACAGTTCTGAGATCTCATAAGATAAAAAGAAAAAGAGGGATAAACATTCCTCCATGAAAGCAAACAGTCATGGTTTTTCCCATTCAACCATGCCTGATTCTTTTGCAATTTTCCCGCAGGCTTGAGCCCATTCAACAAATTAATCTGAGCCCCAGTTTTTAGCTAATCTTTCCCAGACCAACGACCTGCTTGCAGGTGCACTTCTGTTTTCCAAAACGTTAATATTTTATAGTTGAAATTATACAACAAGTTACTGGTATATGATTGTTCAAGAAACATAAATAATACATTTGAATGAAAATGTATTCTGCACAAGCTAAAACAAAGAAAGTTCAACTCTTTTCCAAATCCAGGAAAGACTTACCATTCTTAGTCAATTTTAAAAAGCGCCAACATGCAGTAATCAGGCAAATGCAATTGTGAACCTTTTTACATGCCATTTAATTTTTGGGGGAAGTGGTACTGATACCAATTTACTTTTTCTTGCATTAGCAGAAAATGCTCATCTGAATTCTAACAGTTGATACTAGATTTTAGACACTTGAACTAAAGAGTCTATATGAACAATACCAGAAGGAAAAGACGGAGACTCCATGCATGGTTATAACTTCTGCCTATTAGCATAGAGACTGAATTTGAACTGTTTGGACATGCCTCCTTGGCTTGACTGGATCCAATTCTTAATGAAGGCTAAGATTAAAGAAAGTCATCTAGGCACACTTCCGTTGTCTTTATAAACACTGAAAACTGACTCCACCTACAGAACTTCAGGCTTCCTGTCTTTGTCTCCGTGCTACTCAGACAAATCTCTTATTGGTTTGAATTCCCTGGAATAAGGACTTGTTACTCTAATACCAGAAACTGTGATTAGGAAAATCTCCTTCTGCCCGGACCTTTAGTCTCTCAAACTCTCTTGGCGGTTTCCCCTCCCTGATTGATCTCTCTCTGTATTGACTTTGAACTCTTTATTGCTCATACAATGCCACCTAAAAAACCACCCCTGGGGAAACCGGGCTTTGCTTCCTCTGCCCCGACATCTGCAACATCCAGTCCCAGTACACAATCAACGATAACATCCCTGATGCAGCCTAAAACTACTGAGACAGACTTTCAACAAATGTTTCAACAAATTTTAAAGGGACAAGAGGAGATAAAAAGTCAACTGAAGCAGATGAAAGAAGAGCTTAAAGAGAACCAGGACCAGACCAGTAAAAATTCACAGAGACTGGATCTTTTGGAGGGGGGGGGGACGGCTGAGATGAGGGGAGAGATGGAAGGGGTGCAGAGGGGGAACAAAGAACTTGAGATCCACCAGATGAAAACAGAATTTGAAAGAATGTCTTTTTTTCTTAGATTTCAAAATGTGGTTGAGACAGATGATGAAGATTTAAGGGACATTATGACAAACATCTTGGCTGAATACATTCAGAAAGAGAAGCAACAGATGGGGTGGGAATTAGACCTGTTTTATAGAGTAAATTCAGCATATGCTAGAACACACAATGTACCCAGGGAAGTACACATTAAGTTTCTTAGAAAGACTACAAGAGATGAAATTCTGAGCGCACAAAGGGGGCAAGTTTTGAAATACCAAGATAGAGAAATAACCATTCTGAAACAGATCCCCAAGAAAGTGAGGGAGAAAAGAAAAAAATATTCGCAATTAGCGAAGAAACTTTACCAGAAGGGGGTGTGGTTCAGATGGCTGATGCCTGAAGGTATGCTAATATTCTGGGAGGATACAAGAGTTAGAATTAACACAACCATAGAGGCTCAGGCCTTTATGGAAAAAAACAAAGGACTCCTAGATAAACCAGATGATCTTACAACAGACATACAGGACACAGGAGGGGCCGGAGCTCTGCTGGCGGGGGGAGAAGGGGCAACACCAAGGAAACTCAGATCACAAAAATGAATAAGAAAATTTGCTTGATATAAATTGATTGAAACTACTATATGAATTTATATGCTGACTAAATATTGTTATTTTGTACTGAATTTTGTTTAAATGTATACCATGAGTATGGGGGGAGGGGACACCTGCCGCATATTGCAACTGCCAAAATTTGTAACCTTTTCCAGCACCCTTTTCCTTTTTATTTCCTAAAAACCAATAAAACTTTGTTTAAAAAAAAAAAGTCATCTTGAACTCTTTAGACTCTAACGTGAATCCTGAACTGGTTCCTCAGGAAGGGAATTGAGTCTCCCGTAGCTCATAGAGAACTACTGTTCTCTATGAGGTTAGATCAACCGTCTTTCTCCTGTGTGCTGCAGAGACACTTCATGCATGGGATATACCCAAGCATAGATGATCAAGGGCAGGTGACAGGCCGGTCCAGAGTCCCTTCCGCAGAGAGAACTCTTTGAAGAATGCGTCATCCAAACATCACCTCCACTGAAGCAAGAGTTTAATCTATAATGCTTGATAAACGGTGATGGTGAGGCCCCGGTGGCAGCCCTGCAAATGTCTTCCACTGACACCTGAGGCTGAGTAAGTCTAAGAACCACAGTTGTCTTGGCCAGTGCAAAGCGATGAAGATGAGTTCCGCCTCTTTTGTGATTACGTTTCTGACAATCCTCGACAGAGGAGGGAGGGAAGGGAAGGCATACAGAAGGCCTGAAGGCCAGTGGTTGCAGAGGGCATCTGTGCTCTCTGCTCCCAGGGTGTAGAACCAAGAAAAGGACCAGGGCAGATAAGTGTTCTGCAGTGTGGCGAATAGGTCCACAGTTGGTTGATCGAACCTCTGGGAGATAGCGTGGAAGGGTGCTGGATGTAAGTGCCACTTTGTGTGGTTAATCATGACCCTGCTCAGCCAGTCCACTTGAATATTGGCTGTGCCTGATATATGCAGGGAGAGGTTGGTCTCCGCCCAGAGGCACAGAGATTCGGCCTCGTGCATCAGCCCCCTGGAAAGAGTGCTGCCCTGATGATTCACATGTGCCTTGGTGGCAACATTCTCCGTCATTAAGAGGACATGGCATCCGGATATGCACTTGTGGAACCGACAAAGGGTCAGATGGGCTGTCCTGAGCTCCAGCCCATTGATGCTGTTCTCCAGCTCGTCTTGCGACCAAAGACCATGGGCCAACTAAGACTAGAGATGGAATCCCCAGCCTCCATTTTGATCTCATGTTGGCTTGCCAATGCCTTAACTAAGCAAGCCGACGGGAGGTGACATTATCAGCCAGTGCCCTAGAGATGAATTTGGCCTTGCTTAAGGTGGTGTCAGCTGAAAACTCAACAGCTGCCACCAATTTATTAAGGTCCTGGTGCAGTCTGGTGTGCTCGGATAGAATCCTGGTCAGAATCTGATGAAGCCACATTAATGATGTTCTACTGAAGAAAGAAGATGCAGTAGTCACTCTGATCACCCTTGCCAAAGTCAAATGAGCTTTGCGGAAGGAAGTTTCTGCTTTTTTGTCCTCCACTTTTAGCCCCTCCACAATGTGAGAGGGAACAAGAGCCAAGGGCATAAGGGTGGCTACTGGAGCATATATCATTGGAGGACATCCTCTGATTCAGGAGCGGCAGAGTAAAAATGCTTTTCTGTGCCCCTAGGAGTGGCAGGAGAGCTAGGTTGACCCCATTAATATTGAATAACGTCAATAAACAATTTGGGAGATGGGATTTACTCTCGCATGGCCACTGGCTCAGTGAACAGCCGCTCACCTGGATCCTGAGACTCCTTGCAGGGAGCAATGGAATCACCCCCGCCCCTCAAATTGATGGTGGCCTGAGCCTTGAACAAGAGCAACTTAAAGAGTGTTGGTGCGAACAATACCAAAAAGGCTGGCATGTCGGGTTCCAAACCTTCATCTTCCAACAGCTCTTGGTCATCTACTTCTCCTTCCTCCGATGTGGATTCATCACTGTTGTCAGGTGATTGGCCTGTGAAAGGGTCAGGAGCATTTTGATGATCCTCTTGTGCGGAGCGCTGTTGATTAATAGTAGTAGTAGAGATGTGAAAGATTTGGACGTTCTTTGAAATGCCACTTCTACTCCCTGCAGGATTGCATTAGCAATGTAGTCTTGCATTTCCTGCGTAAAGGGTGAACTGGTGGGTGCAACCGGATGAACCAGAACAGCTGGAGAGGTGGTTGTAGAAGGAAGAGGCTGCGGCTGAGATCCAATAGACATCCCTTTCATTGGTAGAAAACAGTGAAAGGGTGCAAAGGAATCATCAAAAGAGTTGGGTGGTTACGAGATCAGGTGCAGGCTGGAGGAGAACATTGCACCCTTGCTGCATTGTTTGTTGCAATTTGGCTGCCTTTTGGGCCTTAGCAAACTGCTTTTCAAGTGCCTTTTGGCGCCTGGATGCAATTTGTCGGAAGAGGATGACAACTTTGAAGATGATAAATGACGGGTTTTGGCTTTGGCCTTGCCAGGGCCAAGCCTGTTGTCAGCCATATTAATTAATAATAATTGATATCAGATGAGCTGATAGAATGCAAAATAAGTCGTAGGAATAAGGAGGCTGTCAATCAACCTAGTGCCCCAGGATGTGACCAAGTACTTGGACAGTGACCCCGGGGATAGGTGGTAAAGGAACTGAGGTTGCGAAGGAATAGGCTCTTGGGAGCAGAAATGTGCTCCAGTCGTCCCAGGCCTGTGGGGTGGGGTGTCAATCAGTCCAACAAGGAGGCCTCAGAACCCCATAAGACAACTAAGCTTGAAGGCTTCCCAGGTGTTTGTCAGAATCAATGGCTCAATTCAGTGTCCTCTGCAGCCTCAGTAACAACGGCCCAAGTTTGTCTCTTAAAATGGCTGCTGCTCCCTCAAAATGGCCACCACTCTCAAATAGAACACCAGTGGTCATTCGGAGCATCAAAATGGCCACCACTACTATCCAGAGCACAAGTGTCTGATTGGGCTCCAAAATGGCTCTAATGATGTTCTTTGGAATGCCTGATAAGAGTCCTCTGAGATAGAAAACTCCTTATTGCTAAAGAACTCCAAACAGGGTAATTTTGAATAACTCTGTCTATTAACCTGGAAAGTCAATAGAACATCTTTGGGCTTGGACTGTGTTAAGAACTGGATCTAGTCAAGCCAAGGAGATGTGTCCAAACAATTCAAACTCAGACTCTGGGCTAATAGGCAGAAGTTATAACTATGCATGGAGTCTCCAAGCAGCGCAAAGAAGAACAAAGAAATTACTTTCAATAAAGGAGAATATTTGTAGCTCCGAGTTAAATAAGGATTCCTTGATGCTCTCTGAGCTTGGTTGTTTTCTTTTAAACTAGATAACATCATCAGTGCTAGTAAGAATTGGGATTTACTCTCAGTTTATATTTCTAGTGGCTTGCCCTGGGGTGGTCTCGGAGGGTCTTTGGTTGAACTGTTTACTGTTGGCTTGCTTGGCAGATCCTTGTGATATTATTTACTTGAATGTTGGTCTGAAGTTAATCTTTGGGTTAATTTGGGTTAATTTGGATGCTGATTGGTGGTGGGGAGATGTTTTGGTCTTTGGGTTACGTTTTTGGGTTGCTGGTTATCTCTTTTGCATATATAGATATTGTTTCTACTTGTCTATATATATAGCTAAATTTTCAGAATGCCAGGCTTCTGGAAATCCCCTGGAGTTTTTAGACTTGGTTTGATCCAGGATGGTCACAGGTTTTCAAAATGAGACTACAGATATGTCTTTCCATATGTTGTAAAATTAAACGTTTTCATCATGTTTTCTGATTGCTAGTTGGATGTTCATTGATGTATTCTGCCAGTTTTACAACTGTTTGTCCTACACAGTAACTGATGTAGTTATCAAACTGTATGTTGTAGATTATTCTTATTTTTATTTCTGAGATATCTGGGACTTTAGTTTACTTGGGATGTTTTGAAGGGCTTTAGTTGGCTTGTGTGCTACTCTGATTCCATGTGGTTATAGTAGATTGTTGATGGTTTATGATATGTTCTTGATTGTTTTTAGAGCTTATGTTGGTTGTGCTGAATTGGGTTTCAATCTTTGTGTAGTTGACTAAGTCAGGTGTGCTGTAAAGAAATGTCATTGATTCTTCAGCTAATTCTGGATCTATGGATAGAACTGTGACATCAAATGAGACCATGATTTGCTCTGAATGAATTCAAATCTCCTGGTCTGGTTTACATCCCAGAGTACTGAAGAAACTGCTATATGTGATTTCACAAACCATGGAATCAATGGTGGGATACGACCAGTACGCCCCGGTACAGTCGTACTGGTGCCTGCTGGGAGCACCAGGTACCGTTCCGGTACAGTGCTCCGGAGGGCCCGCCTGCCCGCCCTCACCTGTATTTGAGCCGATCGGGGCTTACGTTCACACGCACGGAGCATACGATGCCTGCGTGATGCTCTGCCGAGCAGGAGCATTGTGGGAGATAAATATGCATGTGCGTGCTGCATGCATGCTGTGTGTATGCTGTGCGCGTGCATGTGGATGCCCAGCCACATTGCACCCTACCGGTTGCACGCCCAGCCCCATTGCACCCTACCGGAACCCACCACTGCATAGAATGAAATTTTTTGAGAGCTCCTGGACCATGGAGATACTGCCAGAGAACAGGAAAAGATCTGATGTCGATCTTTTCCTTAATAGGAGGGAAAGATGGATCCAGGAGACTATAGATCAATCTACTTGATACTTGTTTAATACTTCAGAAAATCCTGAAAAGATAATCAAGCTCCAGGTTTATGAACATTTATAAGGAACAAAGTGGTTACTAGAAGCTAGCATGAGGTTGTTAGGAACAGATCATGCCAAACAAGTCTTATTGCCTTTTTTGATAAAATGAATAAATTAGTGAACCAAGGAGATGCTCTGGATATAGTATACTTAGATTTTAATAAGTATTTAATAAAGTACTACTTCTTGGTAAGAAAAGGTAGTACATTATCAAATGAACACAGTTGACTAATCAACTGCACCCAGCATGTAATCTTAAATGTAATTATATATATGTGGAGTAAAGTATGAAGTGGGTTTCTCAAGGTTCTCTCTTGGGCCCAATATTCTTCAATAATTTTGTAAATGATCTAGATGAGGAGGTTGAAGGGGCACTCAGATGACACAAAACTGGGGGAAATTGCTAATGCTTCAGAAGATAGATTCAAGATTCAGAAGAAACTTCACAGACTAGAGCATTGAACCTAGGGACCTAGGCGTCCTAGTGGGCCAATGCCTAAGTATAAATCAGTAGCATGCTGCAGCTGACAAAAAAAATCAATAGTCTTTGGCTGCATCAACAGATGGAGACCATTAAGATCAAGGGGATTGCTCTACTGCATTGATGAAGCCATATCTGGAATACTGCATCCAGTTCTGGTCACAATATTAAAAAGACACTGAGACCTTTAAAAAAAAGCACAGAGAAGAGCACCAAAGATAATAAAGGGTCTGCAAGCTAAATCCTATAAAGAACAGCTAAGGAACTAGGTATATTTAGCTTAACGAAGAGAAGATCGAGGGGAGACATGACACCAGTCTTCCAATACTTAAAAAGCTGCTACAGGAAAGAGGAAGTAAATTTATTTTTCATAGTACCTGAGGGCAGAAAAAGAAGCAATGAATGGTACATCTCAGAGAAAGATCCAAATTAGAAATAAGGAAGAATTTCCTGATAGTGAGAACTTTTAAGCAATGGAACAGTTTACCTACTGGAATGGTAGATATCTGGAGGTTTTCAAAATAAGATTGTAAAACCATTTATCCACATCAGGACTTCTAGCATGGGCTGTGGGTTGGACTAGAAAACTTCCAAAGTACCTTCCAACTCTAAGATTTTTTTGGTAAGAGAAATATAAACAAAATTAAATGCATCTTTCTTTATATCTGATCATAATTGTATACTGTATGTACAACTCACATGAACTCCCCTTTTATTCTGTGAATAGCCTAGTAAATTGTTGGCACTGATATTAAAAAGCTGAACAGCATCAGGATTTGCATTGGAATTTGCATGGGAATCCCAAACTGTATCATGGCTCAGGGCTCAGATATTGATTCTGAGGGTGAAGAAGCTGGTCTAGGAAAACCTTTGGAATGTCAGTCTTAGAAGATACAAAGCCAAGAACTACTTGAGACTCATCATCTCTATTGGAGAAACTTCTTCATCTTCAGAATCAGTATCAAAGTTTTGGGCCATGACAACTAGACTCAAGTCAACAAAAACATCATAGAAGGCTACAAAGAAAATTACATGGATGTTCCATGAAGTCACTCAAAGACTGACCATTGGCTTAACTGAAGGGTGGTTCTCTAGGCGCTGTAGGAGTGTCCAAGCACGGGTTAACTTTAGCTTGTTGGCCAAGGACTGAGTTCAAAGTTCGTGTAGCCATGCCTCTTGCTTCCCTGAGAGGCTCAGTTTTAAAAAATGAAGAAGAGGACCCAAGGAGTCTATATATATATATAGTGATGATCCATGCCCTCAATTCGGAGAACATGTCCCCGCGGGCACCTTTCTGGGTGGAGTTGGACACTCCCGCAGCGCCTAGAGAACGACCCTTCAGGTAAGCCAATGGTCATTCTCTTAGGCGCTGCTTGGAGTGTCCAAGCACGGGACATGCCAAAGCTATGTTGTCCCAGGGAGGAAAGAAAGATTGTCCAAGCCTGCGGAAGTCGCGATGACACGTTGAAGAACCCTTGTTCCAAAGGCTGCCTCAGCAGAGGCAAAGGTATCAAGTCTGACTAATGGAGATGGTGTCGACCCCCTAGCAGCCCTACATATCTCCTCGATGGGTGCTTGCGTGGCGCACGCAGCTGAGGTTGCGGCGCTCCTTGTTGAATGAGCTGTAATGCAAGGATGGACCGGTCTGGCCTGCTGTTCATAGGCCAGCTTGATGCATGCTCATATCCAGCATCCTATGGTGGAAGACGTGACCTTCTTGCCCATAGAAACGGGCTGGAAGGACACAAAGAATGCCTCTGACTTGCGAAAGGGGGCCGTTCGTTTGATGTAGATACACACCGCCCGTCGAACATCAAGTTTATGCCACGCGTGCTTCCTTGGGTGTCTGAGGCACGGGCAAAAGTCTGGGAGGATCACCTCCTGTGTCCTATGGAAAGTGCTATTGACCTTTCGCACAAAGGTTGGGTCCAGTCTGAGGACGTTGGTAGCCCCCTTGAGGAAGCTACAAACCTGAGGATGTCTTCTGAGCGGCAGCTGTGGGTTCGTGGACAGGATGGTGGCAAGGGCAGCTGTCTGTTGTCGGCGGGTGTTGGGGGCAAGGCCTTTGTCCAAGCCCTCTTGTAAGAAGTCCAAGATTTGTGGGATGGTTGCAGAAGAGGCAATGATGCGATGAGACTGACACCAATTTGGCAGACCAAGTTGGCTCATAGATCC
This sequence comes from Natrix helvetica, assembly GCF_964273705.1. NCBI lineage: Eukaryota > Metazoa > Chordata > Lepidosauria > Squamata > Natricidae > Natrix > Natrix helvetica. The sequence goes on along the minus strand of NC_138554.1, from coordinate 70,264,557 downwards.
TGACAGTGGAGGGATGCCTGGACGCCTGGATGGTGCGGATGACCTTGTCAGAGAACTTGCTGAATCTCAGGAGGTCTCCCTCAAGTGCCAAACGGCCAGTTGCAGCCACTGGGGTTCCGGATGTTGAATGGCCCCCTGGCTGAGGGAGATCTGCTCCTGAGGTATTCGCCAGTGCTGAGTCACTGAGAAGCTGACAAGGTCGGCGAACCAGGACCTCCTTGGCCAGTGCGAGACCACCAGGAGTACCCCCGCCCTCTCTGTCAGGATTTTCCTGATCACCAGTGGAGATCGACCTCTGGTGAACCGAACCTCTGTGATAGTTGGCGGAACAATGCAGGATGGAGGCGCCACTCCAAGTTCTGGATGGTGGTTCTGCTCAGCCAGTCTGCTATCACATTGTCCTCCCCCAATATGTGGTCTGTCCGTAGCGAGGGTAGGTGACCCTCCACCCAATGGCTCAGAGCTTCCGCTCTGTCATCAGGGCCAGATATCGAATGCCACCTTGATGGTTGATGTAGGCCTTTGTGACGATATTGTCAGCTAGAATTAGTACATCGTGGCCCTTGACTTGACGGTGGAAGTGACGTAGAGCGAGTCTGGCAGCCCGGAGCTCCAGCCAATTTATGTTGTGGGCGAATTCCACCTGCGACCACCTGCCCTGAACAACCTGAGTCCGGAGATGAGCGCCCCAACCGAACAGGCTGGCATCTGTCGTTATGAGCAGGTGCTCCGGCTCCCTAAAGTAGCAGCCCTTTAGAAGGGTGTCCGTCTGCCACCACCTGAGAGAGCGAAGTACCTTTGGGGGCAGGCACACCACTCTTCTGGAGTTGCTGGCCTTGCATCTCTGGAGTGGTAGCAGGAACCACTGGAGTTCGTGTGTGTGTAGTCGCACCCACGGTACAACCGAGATGCATGACACCAGTTTCCCCAGCAATTGGGAAAGGGAGACAACGGACGCTGACCCGGTCGTGCGGATGGTTCTCACGAGGGATCTGATGCTGTCCACTCTCTCCTGTGTGAGAAAGACCCTGCAGTCCCCGTAGTCGATCACCGTGCCAAGATGTTGGATTCTGCAGGTTGGGCTCAGGTGACTCGTCTAGATTGACTGAGAACCCGTGGCGTTGAGGGGCTTGCATGGTGACCTCGAGATCTTCCGGGCCTGCCCCCCGGATGACGAATGGATGAGGATGTCGTCCAGGTAGCATTCCAGTCTTACTGGGAGAGATTGAAGATGAGCAGCGATGGCGGCCAAAAGTTTGGTGAAGGTTCTCGGGACCGACGAGAGGCCAAAGAGAAGGGCTCAGTATTGGAAGTGCTGGTTTGCAAACTGGAACCTCAGGAACTTGCGATGCGCTGGATGGATGGGAACGTGCAAGTACGCCTCCTTCAGGTCTATGAAGGTCAGAAGATCGCCCTGTCTGATGCAGCCCAAAATGGTTTGCAGGGATTGCATCTTGAAGTGCTTGTACACCAGATGGATGCTGAGTTTCTTGAGGTCCAGTATTGCCCTTACTCCCCCTGATGATTTGGGGACTAGAAAAAGAATGGAGTAGAACCCCCTGCCTTCCTGGCCCTGGAGAACGCATTCTATAGCTGCTATCTCCAGCAAATGATCTATCCCCACCCTCAGTTGAAGCTGAGTTGAAGCTTGAGGGCCGACCTGGGGGTGGGACAACGGATGAATGTCCTTGGAGGGAACAAGAGGAATTCCAGGGTCAATCGGTGGCGGACCATGTTCAGAATCCAGGTGTCCATCGTGGTCTCCTCCCATTGGGCGGCATAGAGCTGGAGGCAACCGCCTATGGGAGGGGAGCGTTGACAGTCACTTTGACTTCCAAAAGGGACGGTTGGAATACCACTTGCGGAAGGACCTAAGGTTGCCCTGTTGTCTGTTCTTGTCCCTAAAGGAGGGCCTGTCCTGGGGACGGTCCTGGGGTTGGGAGTAAGGTCTACTGAATCCCCCAGAAGAGGTGGAGGGCTCTGCGCTCCAAAAAGGCTGTCTACGAAAAGGCTGACCCTTGTGGTCTGACTTCTTGGTGACCGCAGGCAAGATCTTGCATTTGTCCTTGGATTCAATGAGGAATGAATCCAAGGCCTCCCCGAACAGCTTTCCCCCTTTGAAGGCAGCGGAAGCGAGCTTCCATTTCGCTTTCATGTCTGCCTGCCAGTGGCAGAGCCACAACAGGTGGCGCGAAGTAACATTAGAGGCAAGGGCTCTAGAAGAGAATTTAGTGGCATTAAGCGAGGCATTGGCTGAGTACTCAATTGCCGCTATAATCTTATTGACATCCTGCCTCGCCCTGGCATCCCCAGCTGGTAGGTTGGCCAACAGCTTGTGGAGCCAGAATAACGCTGCTCTGCTAAAATATGAAGAGGAAGAAGCCCTCATGGCCCATGCAGTGGCCAGGTGGTTTTATGGAAGGCTTTCTCCACCCTCTTGTCCTCTGCTTTCAAGCCTTCCAGCAAGTCAGCAGGAAATGCAGTTAGAAGTGAGAGAGAGACGATGGGGTCATCCACCTGAGGAAGCTTCAACAGCTCCTCTAGGGGACTCTCCATGGTGTAAAGTTTCTTATCTATCCCACAGGAGTTAGCCATGGAACCCGGATGGGCCCATTGGCACTGTATAATGTCCGGAAACAGCTGTGGAGATGGGACTAGATCCAGGAGTGGGGAGGCTTCCTTAAACAACCCAGCGCCCAGGTCCTGAGGGCCGATGGTCTCCTTAGCACCCTGATCAGAAGAGGGCTTATCTGCCGGTGGTGGAAGTCCCATTTGGGTGGCAGAGGCCCGAGCCTTGATAAGGATAGCCCTGAACATGGAGGGCTTAAACAAGCCTGAGAAGGCAGGCACGTCAGGTGTGGGATTTCCGTCCTCTGAGAGATCCGGAACATCCTGTTCCACCTCCTCTCCTTCAGATAACTCATTGACTCCAGTAGGGGTCGGGGAGACCTCCCTAGCCAGAGGGGCCTGGGAACCTCCAGTACGACCCCTGCCGGGATTAGCAGAGGGAACCTTACTAGGGTTGCCAGTGGAAAGGGGCAACTTTGAGGCCAATTGCAGAATGCCATCTGAAATGCCCTGGGAGATCGCACCTACGACCACATCCTGCATCTCCCTTGACAATTGGGGTTCCTGAGCCCTAGGCAGGTCTAATCCGGCCTCAGAAGGTGCCAGAGAGTCCTCCCCCAAGCAGGAGTCATATCATTTCTGGATTCCACAGCCAGAGAGTGGCAGGATGACCTCAGGAATGCCCTGGATGGATTGGGCGAAAACCCAAAATCCTCCTCAGCTGCCAGAGAAGGGGGACCCTCCCGCTGGGGGGTGGGTAGGGAAGAGCCTGCCCCTTCATCACTGGGAGGAGATGGGGCTGCTGGTTGTTGCTGAGCCGATTGGGCCTTTGGGATTGTTTTTCTGGCATCTCTGTTCCAATTTTTCTGCTGCCTTGGAAGCTTTCTTAATTTTTGGATGTTTCCCCTTCGCTGGGCACTCAGCCCCCTCACCCTTGATAGCAGGATTGGGCCTGCTGCGCTTACTGATGGTAGGGCCAGCTTGAGGATCCATTTCAGCTGCCACAGTACTGGCCATGATGAAAGGGCAGGGAGAAATGTGGCTGCAAGAGCTGGCAGGGGCAGTTGCAGGCCAAGGCTGTGTAAAAGGGCCTTCAGACTTTGGCAACTTCTGGGAATGGCACCTGATGCGTTAATCAGCGTGCCCACAGATCCGCGCTGTCACAGTAAGCAGGGGATGGCTTTGCAGTGGCTCAAAATCCCTGCAGCCGCCTGATGACTCAATGGAGAAAAGGGAGGGGGAGGCCTGCCAGGAGACCCGGGTTAGGCCTGATGATTAATTTGCCCTCCGGCAGCAATCTGCCTCAGAAGACAGGCTGAGCAGCAAGAGGAGGCCCCGGAGTAAAAAACGTGGCATTTTGCAATCCAAAATGGCCACTGTGATTTTCAAAATGGCCACTGCGCGCCTGGAGTGACACTGGGGGATGTAAGAGAAGCCTAACGCTCCTTTTAGGGGACCCTAACTGCCTACCTGTCCCCAGGGGCTCGCTGGCAGCCACTAAGCGAGTCCTCCCCGGTGCTACTGAAAACGCTGATAGCAAACGATCCAGCCACACTCCAGGCAGCCTGCTCCGCGCGTTTAGTAACGAGTTCAAAAGAAACGGAACCAAACCAACAATTAAGGAACTAATGCTAACTAATACAAAAATAATAAACTGTAAGTCTACACTACGCTAGCTAGGAGAGTCCAACTTGCGGCTTAAGGACTGGAGCTCCCCAAAAAGCATCCTGTAGCACGACTGAGTTTTTTAAAACTGAGCCTCTCGGGGAAGCAAGAGGCGTGGCTACACGAACTTTGAACTCAGTCCTTGGGCAGCAACCTGAAGTTAACCCGTGCTTGGACACTCCAAGCAATGCCTAGGAGAAATATCCTATTCTTTATTTTGTTCTTTCTACAGAATTGGTCCATTTGACTGAGAGAAAACTTCTTAGCCTTCGGCTTCTCCCATCGGCTCCCAGTTTCCGCGATGTCAGGTCAGCGTCTGCATGATGTAAGAAGACAAGGGAAAGCCGCCCCGGGCCACCTGATCCTACCCCTCCCAGACCCTGTCTATCTAACTAGGGCGGGAGAGTGACCCCTCCCTCCACTCTCCCGAAAAAAACGTTCAGGTAAGACCAACGTTCTTTTTCCAGTAGAGTGGAGGGAGGGGTCACTGAAGGGACATACCCACGCTACGTCCCAGGGAGGGGAGACTGGGTCCCAGGGGGAGGATCGGCCGCCACCCGCTGGAGAACCCTCTGCCCAAAGGATGCCTCAGCCGAGGCATAAGTGTCCAGGCGGTAGTGTCTTATGAAGGGAGTAGGGGAGGCCCAGGTGGCCGCGCGACAGATGTCCTCGAAGGGCGCCTTTGTGGCCCAGGCCGCTGAGGAGGCCGCACTACGAGTGGAGTGAGCCGTAATCCCCGAAGGGGGGGATTTTCCTGAGGCTCCGTAGGCCTCAACAATGGCCAACCTGATCCACCTCCCAATAGTTGAAGATGAGACCTTTTTACCTAGGGAACTCGGATGAAACGAGACAAACAGCGCCTCGGTCCTACGAATGCCCTCCGTCCGTTTCAGATAAATACGGAGGGCCCTGCGTACATCCAACCGATGCCACGCCTGTTCTCTCTCCCTTGTTGGATTGGGGCAAAAATTTGGTAGGACAATTTCCTGGGCCCTATGAAACAGAGTGTTAACCTTCGGGATGAACGAAGGATCCAAACGCAGGACCACCCTGTCCTGGTGAATCATGCAAAGGTTGCTTCGAACAGAAAGGGCCCCCAATTCAGAAATACGCCTGGCCGATGTAATGGCCACTAAAAATACTACTTCCAGTGAGAGGAGACGCATGTGGACCGACCTGAGAGGCTCAAAGGGAGAACCCGTCAGCGCCTTCAGGACGAGGGTAAGATCCCAGGTAGGGAACCTATGAACGGGGGGCGGACGTATGTTGGCCGCCCCTTTAAGGAACCTCTTCACCAGGGGGGAACGAGATAAGGTAGGGGAGCCCTCCCCTCCCAATATAGTGGAGAGGGCCGCTACTTGCCGTCTAAGCGTATTATGGGACAACCCGTCCTGTAATCCTTTTTGGAGAAACTCCAGAACGACCGGAACCGTGGCCCTAGCCGGATCCACCCCCCTGGGGCTACACCACTTCGCGAAGGCCGACCAGGTGGCGTTATAGATTCTAACTGTGGACGGTCTCCTAGCTGCCTCTAAGGTGGCTATGACCCCTGATGACAACTTCCTCCCTTTCAGCAATCCCCTTTCAAGAGCCACGCGGTCAGATGCAGCCACTGCGGCTCTGGGTGAACTAAGACCCCCTGACACAAGACTACCTCTTCTGGTGGAATCCTCCAGGGATCTGCGACCGAGAGCTGGACCAGGTCCGCAAACCATGGTCTCCTCGGCCAATATGGAGCTAACAGGATGACGTAAGCCCTCTCTGTGACTACCTTCCGAATGGTTCTGGGAATGAGGGGAAGGGGAGGGAAGGCGTAGAGGAGACCCGGAGGCCACCGGGTTCTGAGAGCATCCGTTCCTTCTGCAGCTGGAGTCTTGAATCTGGTGAAAAATCTCGGCAGCTGTGTGTTGCCGGGGGAGGCAAACAGGTCCACAAGGAGGTTGCCGAATCTGAGGCAGATCTTCCGAAACAACTCTGGGTCCAGCTGCCACTCGCCGTTGTCCAGAGTCGCCCGGCTCAACCAGTCTGCCTGGTGGTTGGACTCCCCCGCAATATGTTCCGCCGTAATGGAGGCCAAGTGTCTCTCTGCCCATAGGCCTAATGTCTGTGCCTCCCGCCACAGGGCTCGGGAGTGAGTCCCCCCTTGCCGGTTGACATGAGCTTTCGTCGCTACATTGTCCGTAAGCAGGAGGACGTGTTGCCCCTGCAGCTGGCGGTGGAAAGTTCGGAGGGCCAGTCTCGCGGCCTTGAGTTCGAGCCAATTTATATTGTGTGTGAGGTCCGAGGCAGTCCAACGTCCCTGGGCCATGTCGGACCCCATCACGGCCCCCCATCCATAAAGGCTCGCGTCCGTCGTGACTTGTACTCTCTCCGGCTCCCAAATAGAGGCCCCCTGTCGCAATGCTGGGGACATCCACCACTTGAGCGAGCGTCTCACTTCCGGCGTTAAGCGAAGCGGACGTAGAGAGTTGCTCAACATTCTCCTTTGGGCTGGTATTAAGGCCCACTGGAGGGGGCGCAGATGCAGACGGGCCCAGGGGACTATCCCTATACAGGATACCATCTTCCCCAGGAGTCGTGATAAGGTCAGGGTGGAAACGGACCTTTTTGTCCTGATCGACGTGATCAACTGAGTCAGACTGGCCAGGCGGTCTGGGGACAGGCGAACCCACCCTGACTCGGAATCTATCACTGTCCCTAGATGCAGAATCTGTCTGGATGGGGATAGATGACTCTTGGGAAAGTTCACGGAGAAACCTAGTGTCTGGAGCCATTGTATGGTCAGCTGGAGGTCTGCTTTGGCCCTGGGGAGAGACCCTGCCTGCACTAGGACGTCGTCCAGGTAACACTGGAGCCTGACTGGGATGGATCTCAGGTATGCAGCCAGGGCCGCCAGGACCTTGGTGAACGTCCGAGGGGCCGAGGCCAGGCCGAATGGCAGGGCCCGGTACTGATAGTGTCTGCCTTTGTGGGAAAACCTCAGGAATTGACGGTGAGTCCGGAGGATGGGGATGTGTAGATAGGCCTCCGTCAGATCTACCGAGGCCATGTAATCCCCCTTTCGAATGCCCTGCAAGATTGACTTTAGGGAGGCCATCTTGAAGCGCCTGTAAACTAGATACTGATTCAGGCGCTTCAGGTCGAGGATCGCCCTCCAACCCCCCGAGGCCTTCGGAACTACAAATAGATTTGAATAGTAGCCCCGCCCCCTCTCCGGTTCCGGAATGACCTCCACCGCTCTGATTTCCAGAAGGTGTGAAACGGCGAGGTCCATGAGACGACGGCGTTCCGGATCCCGGGATGGGGAGAACATCTTGAAGCGCCTCGGGGGATAGGAGAGGAACTCTAACCTTAGGCCGTGGCGAATGGTCGCCCGGACCCAACCGTCTGATGTAATCTGGTCCCACTTGTCCGCGTACAGCGCCAGGCGGCCGCCTATGGGATGACTCGGATTTGAGTCATTTCCCTCTGCGGAAGGGACGGCCGCCCCCCCCCCCCCCCCGCGAAAGGGCCGCTTGGACTGGGACTGGTACCTGGAGCGTTCCTGAAAATTTTGTCTATTGTATGGCCTATCCTGCCTGTACTGTTGGAAACGGGGCTCCTGGTCCCTGTCATAGCTTCTGAAGGAAGGCCTGCGATATGGGTGACTGCGTGTCTCGGACTTCTTGGTGGAGGTAGGCATCACCTTTTTCTTGTCTTTATTCTCCACCAGAATTGGGTCTAGAGCAGACCCAAACAAATTGGGACCCGTGAAGGGGGCAGCTATTAAATCCCATTTGGCTTTATTATCGATCTGCCAATTTCTAAGCCAAAGGAGCCGGCGTGAGGCCACAGAGGTGGCCAAGGCGCTGGAACCAAATCGCATGGCATCCAGGGTCGCGTCGGCCGAATACTGGCAGGCCGCCATAATTTTAGTCAAATCCTGATGGATGCGATCATCCTGGATCGGGATACGATCCTGGAGTTGGCGGAGCCACATCACTATTGTGCGATTAAAATACGAGGCGGCAGCCGCCGCCCGCATTGCCCAAGCGGAAGCCTTATAATTTTTCCGCAGGGTAAGCTCCGCCCTTTTATCCTCCGGCTTAAGCTTGTCCGCTGCATCCCCCGAGACTACCGGGGAGGATGAGACCAGGGCAGCTATGGGTTGGTCTATAGCCGGAAGTTGGATTGCCTGTAAGAAAGCCTTCTCCATATTATAAGCCCGCCTATCATTGCTGCCAGGAGGGGAAAAATTCGAAGGCCGGCCCCACTGACTGGTGGCCACCTCCAAGAACAGAGGGGGAGCAGGGATCTCCTCTTTATTGGTGGCCGTGTTGGAGAACATCACCATGTCGGGGTCCCTGGGCGGGGGCACCGTGGGGTCTCCCGTGCCCACCTTGGTGGTTCTCCTAGCTTTTTTCAATAGAGGCTTGAACATGGCCTGAATGAAAAGGTTGGAGGAGGTGGGCTGATCAGCGGCCGCGTCCTCCTCTTCAGAGAACCCCCAGTCGTCTTGGCGACGAGAATCCTCCCTAGAGGAGACCTCGCTCATGAGAGAGGGCGAGGAGGCCCTGGATCTGGCTCTGCTGAAAGGAGTGATCCTACCATGACGTGGGGGCCTATCCCTCTGAGCTATTCCTTTGGAAATGGCTGCCGAAATCAAACGTTTTAGGTTTTCAGGAAGGTGTTCTAGGTCTTCCTCATCGTACTCAGAGTCATAGTCACGAGAGAATAAGTCCCTGTGAGGCCTCCTACCCTTGGGCGGGCCAGCGGAGGGGCCCTCTAAAGGATCATTCCTATCCAATTCCCTTGTCCCAGGGGAAGTAGGTGGAGGAGGTGAAGCCCCCCGCCCTTCACTCCTAACTGATCTAGAAGAGGAGGAAGAAGGAGAGGAAGGGCTGAATCCCCTGTTAACAGATGGGGAATGACAAGGAGCCTCAGGTCTGGGGGATCTAGATCTAGGCCTGTCCCTGGCCTTTTTCTTTTCCGCCCTCTGAATGGCCTTTTCAATTGCCCTGGAACGCCTAAGCTCGTCTCTTTGTAGAGCTCTAGAGGGTTGATCCTCTGCAGTAGGCCTAGGAACTCGAGGCCTGGCTGGGGCAGTGGGGCCTGACTTGTCCTCTTGGGTCTGGGCTGTCGCCGTTTGAGCTCCCTCAGATCGCGCTGCCATCGCCCCACTCACGTGTCAGAGGAGATGTAGATTGAACAATTTGCAGCTGCTAGGCCCCACGCTGGTGGGAAACGCTCAGCTTGGGCCTTCGAGTGCCGGTGGCTTTGAGTGAGGCCTCTAGTTGCTCGCCACGTGTTCAAAATGGCCGCCGGCTCAATCTAATGCCTTGCGTCTCTTCAGGCGGCCGCTAAAATGGCGCGCGTGCCGCCGCTTGTCTCCCCTCGCAGTCCGATGGCTAGCCGACCCAAATTTAGAGTTCTTCGCTCAGGGGCGAGATTGCGCCGGTCTTCACGCCCGGCAAGAGCCGCTGGCGCTCCGGTCTTTCGCTCGCGCCGCCGCCGAGAGCTCCGCTGACCCGGGAGAGGCGGCGCGGCTGAATTGAGAGAATTGCCGGTCTTCACGCACGGCAAATAGGCCGCCAGCGCTGCGGTTTGATAGAAGGGTCGGCGGGGGAGAATCTGCGAGCTGCGATCCACCCGGCACGCCCGAGGCCCCAGGAATCAGCCGGGGGAGGAGAAAGCCCAGTAGAGAGGAAATTTAAAGAAAGGAGGACGCTCCTCGTTGCTCTCCCTGTCTATCTGGGACAGCAAAGTTTTGTCCTGTTGGGCACAGCTCTGATATTAATTTTTTCTCAATTTAGAATCGCCAATTTGATCACATTAATTACTCACAGTCGCACTGGGAACCAAAAATACGTCTTTGGACCTTCTTGACTGAGAGGAAACTGGGAGCCGATGGGAGAAGCCGAAGGCTAAGAAGTTTTCTCTCAGTCAAATGGACCAATCAGGCTGTAATAACCCTTCAGTGACCCCTCCCTCCACTCTACTGGAAAATATTGTAAGTTACAATAATTTTGCACAAACGCTTTTGTTTAGAAAGGTCTGTTAAATTCAATATATGTGGGATATTATTTTTGACGATCTCTTGAAACAGCTGCCATCCTTTGATGATATTCAGACTCTTTTCTGTAAATATAGTTTTTCTGCTAAAGGGTTATCTTGTAAGACTGCTTTGGAACCTATCTATCCTGGATAAAAGCATTTTAGATGTGTATGAAAGCACATGTTAGATGTGTATTTTAGATGTGTATGAAAGCACATTTTAGATGTGTATGAAACAGGTAAATCAGTTACAATCCTTCTGGAAGAGATAGATGTGGTTTCTGTTAGTTATAAATTCTTGTTTGAGCACTATAATATAGTCCAATGTCAGCTGTTTTAGATAATATTTGTGAACTAGGTAATATACTCTCAAAAAGAAGATATTTGATTTACATTATTCTGATGGCCTACGTTGAATCCAAAATATTTTGGAGCTGTTAAAAATCCTGACAATCAGCTTTAGACCTTGATAAAATATGCTGATGATACCCAACTTTCATCTCCACATCTGCTAACCTGAGTAATGCGGTTACTACCCCACATAATGCCTGAAACTTGCAGGGACCTAGATGGAGTACAATGAGCAAGGCCAAATGGCTTTGGGTGCATGGGGCTTCAGATCCTGGTCTTTGACATCTTTAGTTCTGCACAGGGTCACACTATCTATTCAGACCATTCACAACTTAAAGTCCTCCTGGACTCACACTCCTGCTTGAAGAGCAGATGGCAGCCGTGGCTTTGCACTTCAGTTTGTGCATCAGATGTGGCTTTTCTGGATCAGGACTCACTGCCCTAGGTCACTCAAGACTAGTAATTTCTCTTCTAAATTACTACAATGTGCTTTACATGGGACTAATCTTGAAATGCATTTGGAAGCTTCAACTAGCACAAAGTGAGGCAGCACAAGCAGCCTTTGGAGCCTGTAGAAGGGTTCGTGTTACAGCACTGTTTCATGAAGGGTACTTGTGCAGTTCATGGTGTTAGTTAAGACCTTTAAAGCCCTCCATGGCATTACTTGATGAACTGTCTTGTCCCACTAAGAAAAGCTATTCATGCCAGAAGAGGAGGCGTGCTGCAGACCCTGTCACTCAAGGAACTCTAGCTGCTGGAATCCAGAATAAAAGCCTTATCTGCTTTGCCACCAGTCCTGTAAAACATCTTGTCCCCAGGGCAAGATTTGCCCCACCCTCCTATCCTTCCACAAAAACCTGAAGACATGGCTCTGCCAGGGGAGTCTGGGGCACAATAGGGACGTACCACACAGGAAGTAGCTTCTGGGCTAATTAACTGATCCACTTCCGCCCTGAACTTCTTGGTCCCCTTCTGTCCATCTTTTAATTCATATGATTGTACATACATTGTTTATTTTTATTGTTTCATTGCTTCGCTACATTTATATTTTTAATCATTTTTTTCTGTTTCGCTATTGTAAGCCACCCATAGTAGCCCCATAAGATATGCAGCAAATAAATTAAACAGATAAACAAACAAATAAATATTGCTTCTATGATATCATCCAACCATTTTTAACCATGAGACAGGAACTCCATCCCATCATTTTTCCATCACTTTGATGGTTTTTTTTTTTAAAAAAATGAGCATACAAATATGAATATCAGATGCAGTGATAATCATTTAGGCCATATTAGTCCACATTTATGATATATTTTTCACTTGTGCATAATGCCATGATAGGACCAGGCTAGACCACTAGCAGTATAGCATACTCTTTCTGCTTAGATTCAACAGGTCTGCCCATAACCTGTATTTCTATCGTAGCAGTCTAGAAAATATAACACACTGACTGCCTTCTATATTTTCAAAAAAAAAAAAGCCTCTATAAATTTATATTTAAGACAGCAGTAGCAGACTGAAGATGTTTGAAATACCGAACCTTTCTCAGGACATAAAAACATTCCACATAAAAAATTCACCATAACTGAAGGTTTTACTGACTAATAGGTCATCCAGACAATGTTTCTGATGATGTACAACTCAAGTAGGAATAAAAGAGCACAATTCATGGAGCAGCTAGCAACTTCTTGAGACAGACTGAATGGATAGGGAAAATGAGCAACGAAGACTGTGGAGAATGTGAATAAATTTGGCTTAAAGCAACAGTGTTCAAAACCTAGAAACATCAGAAACAATAAGTTCCAGAGCATTTTATTTCCAGAACTGTACATTTTGCATTTCCCATGTTTGAAGTCTTCTGGCATATGGGTTTCAGGAGTGCAGAAAAATGTGAACAAGCAGCATGAACTCTAAAGCTATCCTTTATTGAACTTCAGTGAGCTTTCAATATGTAAAATTCTAAGCATTTTGCTCTCCCACAAACTGAAATAATTTGCTGCATTGGGGGCCATATTGTTTTTGCTTTTTTAACTGAATACAGTCATTCAAATTCCTATCCCTTTCTATTTGATGTTGCCTAAATTGTATTCTATTCATTAATAAGTGGCTTGCGTTCCACTGAGAAGAGCTGTCTGAAATAACAATGCCACGGCATTCATCATCATTACATCAGCAGTAGGGAAAGTTTATGCTGATTACCATCAGCATCCAGAGTGCACTGATCAGTGTGCAAACATGGGACACTTAATTTTTTTCAGAAATGGCTCTAGGTATTTGAAGTGTTCATATGCACCACTTTGATCTGCGCTACTGGAAGCACTCTTCGGGGAAACGCCTCAACAAAGTGAGAGCAGGGGATAAAAACACAAGGGTTAGCATGTAGAACCATCAGAAAATTACAATTTCTTTCAAGCATAAAAAGCTCTTTATCAGCTGTATTATAATTTGATACTTTATTCCTTGGGAATATTGAAGGATAAAAAAGCTGTGTAGCTCAATCAAATCCACTCAACAAATACAGGATAATATAACACAGAAACAGTATTATACTTAGATTTATTAAAGTTTACACATATTATGCTTAACACTGAATGCTCTTGAAAATCTTTAACAATGATTTGTACAAAACTGTAGCAACACAATCTGGTACAGAACTAAAGATATGACCCAATACTTGATATTTCCTCCTTAGTGTTTAATGTTCTAATGACAATCTTCTCCCTTCCTGCAAACCAATTTAGCAAATGTATATACTTCTGGGCCAATATCATCTATTACATATGATTATAACTTTCCAAATTTCAGGCAGAGCCCTTTTACCTTAGAATTGATAGTGAAGTAGGAACATAAAAATTCCTTGTAATAAATAGATGAATAAATCTAAATACATGTTGTCACTGGGCTGTGAACCAAAGTACATTAAAAGCCATGACAATTTCTCATTTTTCAGTTTCATAGGGTGTCATAATTTAAAGAATCTTATGATGATTAAAGGTAGAATTCCATTCTAATATTTCATATGTTAGATCTTTCTCCCGTGATATTCTTTATATGTATTCCTTGATGTAACACATTTCTAATCCATAAAAATAAACAGAGGGCTCTACTTCATACAAATATTCAAACGGAATGGTAAATGATGTAGTATATATATTAAATACCTATAAATAAATAAAATTTTATCAATGACTTGCCAGGGTTAATGGTACACATGCCTAAGATCCTAAATACATACTGTAATAGATTGCTCTACACTGATGATATGATGTTATTATTGTATTTACAAGTAGGATTACGTATTAAGAAGATTCAGCTCTTATTGCCAGGACAACTCCCTAACCCAGCGATGGCAAACCTTCTTTTGGCTCACGTGCCATAAGTGGGGGGAGCGCAGGGGGAGTGGTGCATGGGCGTGCTGCACCCACAATGCAACATGCAATCCCCCCAGTGCGCACGCACGCATGGCAAGCGCTCCCCCCCCCATTTTTGTGCATACTTTTCTCACCCCAGGCTCCAGAGGCTTTATAGGAGCCTGGGGAGGGCAAAAACAGGGAGGAGGCTTTAGGACCTTCAGGAAGCTCCCCTGAAGCCTCCGGAGGGCAAAAAACAACCCTATGAGCAAACCAGAAGTGACTTCCGTTTTGCTCATAGGGCCGTTTTTAGTCCTCCAGAGGCTTTAGGGACTTTCAGGCGGAGAACTAAAATTGACCCTACAAGCAAACAGGAACTTTCTGTTTCCTCTGGTTGCTTTTAGTCTTCTGGAGTCTTCAGGGAAGCCTCCTGAAGGTCCCTGAAGCCTGCAGAGGACTTAAACCGACCTTACAAGGAAACCAGAAGCCATTCCTGAACTTCCGGTTTGCCCATAGGGCCGTTTTTTTGCGATCGGGAGGCTTCAGGGAAGCTCCTGAAGCCTCCGGGGGGCCTCCAGGGGGCGGGGGAGGCTCTTTTCACCCTCCCCAGGCTCCTATAAAGCCTCTAGAGCAGCAATTCTCAACCTGTGGGTCGCAACCCCTTTGGGGTTTCACAGGGGTCACCTAAGACAATTGGAACTCTTTAACTCTTCAGAGTCTAAAGTGTGCTGTGTTGCTCTCTCTCTCTCATGCGCACACACCCACAAATACAGATGCAGGCGCACATGCAGGGAAGTAGGAGGAGAAGTGCAAACGTAAAAAAAATAGGGAGTCTATATGTGTGTGGGGGAGGGGGGAGAAATCTCAGTTGCACTTCTGGACCTTTTAAAAAGTTTGTGTAAATTGGAATCAGGTCAGATTTGGAGCTTCTCATTGCACACGGTTATTGGTTCCAAGCCAATTGGAGCTGAGGGGCGGGGTTTTGGCACGATGGAGCATTGGATACAGCCTATGATTGGCTTAGAAAAGAGCTGAGGAAGGATAAAGTCGCAGGAGGCCGCAGGAGGCGGAATTGAGCACCACTATAACCTGCAGCAAGAGAAAGTTTGTGTGGTGGGGCAGAGGAAGAAGCCAAGTCTGTAGTCCTGGTTTGTACATATCTCTTTCCTTTTGGGGGGACCATGCATCTACAAGCGAGCAAAATGGGACTCTATACATTTACTGCACCAGTCACTCTTTTTCCTATTGGGAAGACACCCAGTTATTAATGCTTTTTACTCCCAGCTGACTCCCTGGCAGCCACAGAACAATTAAAAAAAAACACCTCATGATTCCTCTAATTACGAGTTCTTTGGATAAAGATATTTTTAAAAAATTATTATTATCGGTTTCACTTGGCAACATGGGCATTTTAATTTTTTTAAGTGGGTTCTTGTGTGTGTATCTTCAAGATTTTTTAATAATGGGCGTGCTGCTTCTGCCGAGACACCTCCAGTATAGTATTAAGAGAGGGTAAAAGACAGGGAGAAAAAAAAAATACCCACTTGTTAACGCCAGGATGGGAGAAGAGGTGGAAAAGAGAGAGAGAGAAAAAAAAAACTAGGATTGGCGGCTGTTTTGTTTTTTCTTTCCTTTTTTTCTTATTAAAAGAAAGGCATTCTTTCCACTTAAAGCCGGGTGCCTGCTCTTAAACTCGCAGTGCAAAGTTGCAGCACGAGGCGTGCGCAAGTGTTGGAAGAAGCAAACGCTGTGTGGAGCTACAACTATTTCCTGGAGGGAGCTTTAAGTAATGGGGGACGAAGCGCTGGCCAAAGAGGGCTTGGAGATCTCCGACTGACCGGCAAAGTTGAGGGTCTTGTTTCAAGCAGTTGGCAATGTATAACAATAAAAATACATACTGCTTCAATACTGCCAAATCCTGACCTGCCACTTGTAGCTTGTTTTTATAAGTTGCTTGTAATATTCCATTCCTAGTTTTCCTGGTGACAAAATAGATTATAATATCTCTTGGTAGTTGTCTCTGTCTGGCAATACATGAATTAACACGGTAAATTTTGTCCATCTGCCAATCACATTCTGCCTTTGGTTCACCAGTTAATTGAGCAAAAACTTCTGCAAAAATCTCTCTCAAATTTTCTTGGTTATGTTCTTTCAAGCCTCTTATTCTCAAAGCAAATTCCATCGCTCTATATTGTATCATTGTAACTTCTGCCTCTGACTTACCAATCTTACTTTGTGCCTCCTCAACTTTATTCTCCAACTTGACATTAGACTGATTAATTTCTTCCACCCTATCCTCCAGAGATGTTACATAATGAAATAAACCCTTAAGTGCATCCACTATATCCTCTCTTATCTGTTGGTTATAGGTTTGGATTAAATCCTTAATTTCAGACATTTCATCAGACACATCTTTAAAAACATTTGCGATCTTTCCTTCCAAAACAACGGCTTGTTCCTTTTGGGCATTTTGGAGAGCTTCAAGTGTCAGAGTTTGTGTGTCCGCTAGAGGTAATAAAGATTGCAGTTTCTGTGACTGGGCTGGGAAACTTCCAGCGCTCTTAGAAACGCTTAGTTTTGTTTATTTCAAAGCCATTTCCAAAAATTCAAATCAAACTTTTCAACGGTCAAATTATTAAGTCCAGAAAGTCCACCTATTCCCCAGATTTGTTAGATCTTATAGCCCAGTGATGGTGAACCTTTTTTGGCTCGCGTGCCACAAGTGGGGGGAGCGCAGGGGGGTCGAGTGCAAGCGTGCTGCACCCATAATACAACGCGCGACCCCCCCAGTGCACATGCACGCACAACGCGCGACCCCCCATTTTTACATGTTTATTTTGCCCTCCCCAGGCTCCAGGGGCTTTATTATTATTATTATTATTATTATTATTATTATTATTATTATTATTATTATTATTATTATTATTATTATTATTATTATTATTATTATTATTATTATTATTATTATTATTCAGGGAGTGTCCGGAGGCTTCCCTGAAGCCTTCGGAGCGCTTAAAACCACCCTCCGAGCAAACAGGAAGTGACTTCCGGGTTGCTCGGAGGGTCGTTTTAAGCGCTCCGAAGGCATCAGGGAAGCCTCGGACGGTCCCTGATGCCTTCGGAACGCTTAAAACGACCCTCCGAGCAACCCGGAAGTCACTTCCAGTTTGCTCGGAGGGTGGTTTTAAGCGTTCCGAAGGTTTCAGGGACGGTCCCTGAAGCCTCCGGGGGGGCCGGGGGGGGCTCTTTTCGCCCTCCCCAGGCTCCTATAAAGCCTCTGGAGCCTGGGGAAGGCGAAAAATAGCTTTTAAAAAGGTGAACTCACCTGGCTAGCGCGCGCTGGCCAGCTGACAGGGCAGCGCCTCGCGTGCCCTGACAAATGGCTCCGCGTGTCACTTGTGGCACGCGTGCCATAGGTTCGCCATCACGGTTATAGCCTGTTAGTAAACTAATGCTGTTTTCTTTAGTCTTGAGCTCTTAAATCTTTTAACGTTAACAGGCACTTAACAAATACTATCCTTTTTAAGTTTCACTATCACAACACCCTTTGTTATTCAGGCGCCATCTTCCTTTTAGTTCCCTTAATCTTCACAGAAGGAAGTATAATTACATCAGAGTTAAAGGTTTGTACTTGCAATTATAATCACTCCTGTTTTTGCTCTGCCTGCTTCTTATTCAAATGTAGATTGAAACGTTGATTGCAGGGATGGTCGTGACATTTTGTTTCTGCGAGTGCAGAAGCGTCCTGGACGAGGACCTCTGTCGGGCTTCTGGGGAGCTCTCACCCTTTGAGCCCCAGATTTGCTCCTGGGGATCTAGGGAGCTCTACCCTTGCCCGGCTGCTGACCTCCCCCTCTTTTCCTGAGGGGGAAGTTTTCAAGCCGCTAGACAGCTGATTTACGCTATTCTAGCAGCTTGTACTCAATCACGGGGCTGGCGTTCCCTAGGGAGCATCCTTCAATGCCGACGGTGCCACCGGAAGCCGGAATTCCTCCAAAAATGTTGAGATCCAAAAAGGATTATGCATTTCTAGTGGATGAACTCAGAAATCGCCAGATACAGTACAGATGGGAGGCCCCAGCTGGATTGGTGGTGAATTACCTAGGAAAAAGATATCATCTAAATTCAGTTTGGAAGGCAACAGATTTCTACAGCAATGTATTAAAGGCTGGATACCCTCTATCTCCAGGATCTAGAAGAAGAAAAGAAGCAGGGGAGACCAGACAGGAAGATATCCAGGCACAAGCGGGTGCTTTTGCAAAATATTCAAACACGAGCAAGATTGCCTAAATCTTTCTTTGACATGATGGATGATATGGAATTGAAAGACATTTGGCGAGAACGGAATGGTAAAGAACGGGACTTTACATTTTTTTTCCAATAGGCATCAATCCTTCTCTAGAATTGATTTCATATTAATTACAAATGATTTCCTTTCTAGGGTGAGGAAGACGAAGATATGCCCGAGAACTCTAACAGACCATAGTGCAGTTTGGATGGAACTGGAAAATGGAAAGGGATCTAGAAGATCTTGGAGGTTAAATGAAAATCTATTTAGATACAAGAGAAATGTTATAGAATGTAAAAGATCAGAATCACACTCAGCCAAAAAACTATAGGCCCATATCATTACTTAATACAGATTACAAAATTTTTGCTAAAATACTCGCAAATAGGCTGGTGTCAGTTATACAACAAATGATTCACAATGATCAGTCTGGTTTTATACATGGGAGACAAATGAAAAGTAATGTAAGACAAATTGTTAATATATTGGAATATTTGGGGAAGAATAACCCCGCAGTGCTTATATTCTTCGACGCGGAGAAAGCATTTGATCGAGTGAATTGGCAATTTCTAATGAAAATAATACAAAAGATGCAGTTTGGAGAGTACTTCACACAATCTATCAAGGCAATATACCAGAAACAAACAGCACAAATTATAGTTAATGGTAGTCTAACAGAATCCTTTAAAATTGAAAAAGGAACAAGACGGGGGTGTCCCCTGTCTCCATTATTGTTTATTTTAACTTTGGAGTTATTGCTGAATGGAATATGTGGGTCAGATGATCTACAGGGAATTAAGATCAGGCATTATGAATACAGAGTACAAGCATTCACGGAGTACTTGGTTGTAACTTTAACCCAACCGGGGAAATCAGTTATAGGTATAATGAATACAATTAATCAATATGGTCAAGTATCTGGGTTTAAAATAAATTTAGGGAAAACAAAGATGATAGTTAAAAATATGACTATAAAGCAAAAAGAATTAGAAAGAGTAACAGGATGTGAGATAGTAAAAAAGGTTAAATATTTAGGAGTGCATATTACAACCTCAAATAGGAAATTATATAAGTATAATTATGAACCATTATAACATAAAATACAGACAGAGATAAATAAATGTAAAAAACTACAATTGTCCTTGTTGGGAAGGATAGCAGCAGTAAAAATGAATGTTTTGCCTAAATTTCTATTTCTTTTTCAAATGATACCAAGACTCCAAAAAGATGCAAATTTGGAAGAATGGCAGAAAGGTATTAATAACTTTGTTTGGGCAGGGAAGAAACCGAGAATAAAACTTAAAATGATGCAAGACATACGTGAAAGAGGAGGTTTGAAATGCCCAACTTAAAATTATACTATGAAGCAGTAGTTTTATCAACAATTAGTGATTGGATTAACTTAACAGAAGATAGAATATTGAATATTGAGGGATATGATTTGGTATATGGTTGGCACACTTATTTAATATATGATAAGAAGGTAGACAAAATTTTTAAATGTCA
Organism: Natrix helvetica; assembly: GCF_964273705.1. Taxonomy (NCBI): domain Eukaryota; kingdom Metazoa; phylum Chordata; class Lepidosauria; order Squamata; family Natricidae; genus Natrix; species Natrix helvetica. Next base: position 70,244,793 of record NC_138554.1, on the reverse strand, counting down.
TATTCTAAAGGAATGCTCTATTGCGTGTCTGGAAAAAATAACAATATAAGTTAAATGATAAGATACCTATGTGGGTAGTACCCAGACACGCGATAGAGAATATAAGTATAGAACAAAAACAGGATATAATCACATATAGAGAGCTTCTTAACATAGAAAGAGGTGTATAAGAGAGGAAAGGGTAATTCAAACCTGGTTTTTCAGTATGGACAGTTACAGGCTAGATGGAAAAAAAGATCAGAAAATTGGTATCATGCCAAACAAGGATAATTTGGTAAAACAAATTAGAGACCAGAGTCAAATGCATATAAAAAGGTTGTATAATATACTGATAGAAACAGATTCTGAAACAGAGTTAGTTAAAGACTATATGATAAAATGGGAACAAAACTTTGAAGAACCAATAATGATGGAAACGTTGGAAAAGATTTGGGTAAGAAATGTAAAATTTACGCAAGCTCAAAACTTGAGAGAGAATTTTTATAAGATGTTTTATAGATGGCAGTTAGACCCTAAAAAGCTAGCTTGTATGTATCAGAATTTACAATCTAAATGCTGGAGATGTGATTGTGCTGATGCTACGCATTATCATATATGGTGGACTTGTAAAAAAGTTAAAGCATTTTGGATAAAAATATGGTGGATTATTCAAAATATTCTTAAAAATAGGATAAAGTTCACTCCACAGTTGTTTTTGTTAGGTATAATTACAGACTGTACAGTTATAGAGACTAACTTGATTCTGAATCTAACAACGGCAGCAAGATTGCGGGTGGTGCAATACTGGAAGAAGGAAGAATTGCCTACTATTCAAGAATGGACGTTAAAAGTAGTAAATTTAGCAGAGATGGCCAAAATCTCAGCATATCTGAAGGACTATTCAAATGAGAAATACAAGTTGGAATGGAGAAGATGGATTGATTATATTCAAAACAAATATCGGACTAAGAAACTTCAATTAGCTTATGAGTGAAGGAATAAGGAATGTTATAATTTATCTAATGGTAGCTTAATAAAAGGGGAGTTAAAGCACAAGAGGAGGCAAGATGTTAAAGTTAGTTAGTTTATGTTAGCATATTATTGTTAAATGTTTATACCCTGTATTTTGCTCTGGGAGGTTGGGGGGAGGGGGGAGGGTTGGGGTGGAGGGAGGGGAGGGGAAGGGGAAATATTTGTAAAATCCATTAAAACTGTTTAATAAAAAAATACATACTGCATATCATATATTTACATTACAATTCATAACAGTAGCAAAATTACAGTTATAGAGTAGGAACGAAAATAATTGTATGGTTGGGGATCACCACAACATGAGGAACTGTATTAAACGGTCGCGGCATTAGGAAGGTTGACAACCGCTGCTCTGGAGCCTGGGGAGGGTGAAAAATGGCTTTTAAAAAGGCTGAACTCAGCTAGCCAGTGCACACATGCGTGCTGGCCAGCTGACAGGGCATGCTCTGACAAATGGCTTCGCGTGCCACATGTGGCACGCATGCCATAGGTTCGCCATCCCAGCCCTAATCATCACCATCCCAGCCCAAACATCATGGAGTTTGGAAAACATAATCACAGATATAGGTGGTAATTAGGCAGTGAACCAATTGAATAAGTACACCTTTGTATATTTAGGTGTAACTTTTTCCAAGACTGGATCTTGGGCTTGCCATCATCAACAGAGTACACTTAAGAGTAAACGCTCATTTGAATTTACTGCTTAAGTTAAAGAATCACCGTTACCCAGGGTTCCTAGCCCCATTAATTAAAGTATATAAACCTAAGGTTACCCCTATGCTCTTGTATGGAGCAGAAGTTTGGGATCTATACTCAGCTACAGTCCTAGAACAAACACAGTCCCTGCATTTGATATGTATTCTGAGTGTAGATCTAAGAACTTCTGCTGCGGCAGCTAGAGCTGAATTGGGAATTCATACAATTCATGTACTTTCCAAAATTAGAGCATATAACCTGTTTCCCTGAAAACAAGACCTCCCTGGATTATAAGCCCAATTGGACTTTTGAGCTCATGCGCCAGAATAAGCCCTCCCCCCCCAAAAAAAAAATTACAACACAGCAGCAGCCATGAGATGACCATTCTAACCACCTCCTGCACCTCAAAAATAATAAGACCTCCCCAAAAATAAGACCAAGTGCTTATTTTGGTAGGTCATGTTTCAGAGAAACATGGTAACTACTGGCACAAAGTCAATAAAATGGAGACTGATAGACTCCCCACGTTATGTCTACTAGAGCAAATAAAATCACAATCACAAATCTCCTGAATCACCAAACTAACAAATTTTGTCAGAAGCTGTGGCCTTCCTGTCTCTTGCATAACAGAAGAACGATTTACAAAAAGAGCTGCCCAAAGAATTAAGGATATAGAAACACAAAATGACATAACTATCCTTAGTAAGGTGGGTAACTTGAAATGGCTGAACAAATACAAACATACTTTTCAAATAAACAGCTATTTGAAGTTACAACTGCCAAAACAGCTAAGGGAGATATTTATGTGAGCGACACAATGGTCAGATATGGGAGATTCCATTCTATACCCTACAATGAATGTCTCTGCATTTGTGAAGCAGCAGAGGTAGAAGACCTGGCTCACATCCTATTGATCGTTGCCTGTGCAAGAGGATGAGAGAAAGGTACTTCGGTCTATATACCAAATGAATGACTCATTGGGATCCCCATATCAAAACAACTTATCTTATGTGCAGCCAGAATTTGAAAAAGGGCATTGGTACTTATCTGATATGCCTCTTCTCATAGTGGGGGAGGAGTATCCAGACTGGTTAACGTTGTCCTATCATTGATTGGACTGAGTCAGATAAGCTCTTTGGGAATGCCCACTGGTCACCAGGTACTACCCAGTTATCAGCGAAGAACTCTACCCGACTCGTTGTACCATTCACTCCAGACGTCTTAAAACATATATTATCTTTTATTGTATCAAACAACAACATAACTTAAAAATCGTCAATATAACACTTTATCAACATAACATTGTCAGGGAGGGGCTGGATACTCCTCCCCCACTATGAGAAGAGGCGTATCAGGTAAGTACAATGCCCTTTCTCCATAGTGAGGGGGAGGAGTATCCAGACTGGGATGTACCAAAGCCTACAAGTCCCTAGGGAGGGAGACCCCTGAGGCCCATGGCCCCAACTCATGCCTGGTGAGGCGTGGCCCCCGCCCTATGGACCGCTTGCAACACCCTGCGGCCAAAAGAGGCCTCTGCCGAAGCAAAGGAGTCCAGTTTATAGTTCCTTACAAAAGGTGAAGGGAAAGCCCATGTGGCTGCCCTGCAGATCTCGGCCAAGAAAGCCTGCGTGGCCCAGGCCGTAGAAGTGACTGCGCTCCACGTGGAATGAGCAGTGATGCGGCCTGGCGTGGACAGGCCCTGTGACTGATAGGCAGTGGCAATACAGGATCGCAACCACCTGCCTATGGTTGTGGAGGTCACCTTTTTCCCCAGATTCCCCGGCTGGAAGGAAACGAGCAGGGCTTCGGATTTCCTGCTTGGCCTGGTTCTCCTGAGGTAAATCCTCAGAACCTTCCTTACGTCCAGAGTGCGCCATTTCTTCTCTAACGGGTGAGAAGGGTCTGGACAGAAGTTGGGCAAGATCAGTTCCTGTGCTCGATGGAAGCAGGTGTACAGCTCTGGTTCCTGCCACACAGGAGAATTGAGGAAATGGCTGAAACCTGCCTCCTGATCATGTTGGGAGCCAACCCCCTGTCCAGGCCCGCCTGGAGAAATTCCAAGACTTGTGGCACCGTGGTCTGAATGGGATCGTGCCCCCGGGAGCTGCACCATGAGGAGAATGCACGCCATGTGGTGCTGTAGATGCGCTCCGTGGAGAGTGCGCAGGCAGCCTGGATGGTTTGTACCCTGGGGGAGAAGAGGTCTTTCCTCAGGATGCTCCGCTCAAACACCAGGCGGTCAGCTGGAGCCATTGAGGGTCTGGGTGCTCCAGAGACCCCTGGCTGAGGGATATCTTCTCCTAGGGAATTCTCCAGGGCCTCTCCACTGATAAGAGACTGGAGATCTGCAAACCACAGCCTGCGGGGCCAGTGAGGGGCCAACAGAACCACTTCCGCCCTCTCCTGCAGGACCTTCTGTATGACCTTGGGGATCAGGGGTAAAGGCGGTAAGGCATACAGTAGACTCCTAGGCCAGGGGCACCGGAGTGTGTCCGCCCCTTCCGCCCGTGTCCGGTACCTGGAGAAGAACCTCGGGAGTTGGGTGTTGAGAGGAGTGGTGAAGAGGTCAACCTCCGGGCATCCTAAGCTCCACCACCTCTTCGAAGATTGCCAGCTGCAGCCTCCATTCCGTGTTGTCCACTTCAGCCCAGCTGAGCCAGTCGGCTCTGGTGTTGTCCACCCCCGCTATGTGCTCTGCCCTCAGAGACCGGAGGTTCCTTTCGGCCCACAGCCCCAGACGCCTGGCTTCCTGCATGAGAGCCCTCGATCTGGTCCCCCCGCCCTGTCTGTTTATGTGGGCCTTGGTGGTGATATTGTCTGTGAGGACTAATATGTGACAGCCCCTGACTGAGCGATGGAAGTGTAAGAGGGCCAGGCGGACCGCCCTGAGCTCCAGCCACAGCTCCAGCTGTGAGTCCCCTCCGCCTGAGACCAGTGTCCTTGCGCCATCTGAACCTACAGATGTGCACCTACCCGCTCAGGTTGGCGTCCGTAGTTACTGTTATGCGGTCTGGTGTCCAAAAGGTCTCGTCCTTTGTGATCGCCGGGGACTTCCACCAAGATAGGGATTGGGTGACTTCTGCTAGAAGAAATACCTTGGACTGAGAGCAGCTCATGTGCCTCCGCTGGAAAGGCAAAAGGAACAATTGGAGGACTCTGGTGTGGAGGCAAGCCCATGGGATGATGCCGATGGCTGAGACCATGGTACCCAGCAGTTTGAAAATGATGGCTAAGGATACCCTGCGCTCCCTGGCTACCAAGGTGGCTAGTTGCTTGAGGGCTATCTGTCTTTCTGGCGATAGATACACCGTGCCCGTCTGGGTATCAATTAGGGCCCCTAGATGGATCAGGTAGTAGAGGGGTGGAGGTGGCTCTTGTCCATGTTCACCGAGAACCCGTGGTCTCTCAGGACTGCCATGGTGATATCTAAGTCCCTTAGGGCACCCTCAAAGGAAGATGACTGTAGTAACAGGTCATCTAGGTAACATTGAATGCGTACCGGTACCTGTCTCAGGTGTGCTGCCAGAGCCACCATGACCTTAGTGTAGTGTTTTTCAACCTTGGCAACTTGACGATGTCTGGACTTCAACTCCCAGAATTCCCCAGCCAGCATTCGCTGGCTGGGGAATTCTGGGAGTTGAAGTCCAGACATCTTCAAGTTGCCAAGGTTGAAAAACACTGCCTTAGTGAATACCCTTGGGGCCGAAGACAGCCCAAAGGGCAGGGCCCGGTACTGAAAGTGGTGCCCCAGGTAGCAGAACTTGAGATATCTACGGTGCTCCCTGGCAATGGGAACGTGCAGGTAGGCCTCCGTGAGGTCTATGGATGTTAGAAGGTCCCCCTGCCTAATCCCTTCCAATATGGAGTGCAGAGAGTGCATCTTGAACCTCCTATATCGGATATAGCAGTTCAGGCGCTTCAGATCCAGGATTGCCCTCCAGCCCCCCGAAGCCTTGGGGATGACAAAAAGGATGGAGTAGTGTCCCTGACCCTGCTGCTCTGGAGGCACGGGCTGAATGGCCCTAATCTCCAACAGGTGCTGGATGGCCTCCTGCATCAGCAGCTTCCGGGTTGGGTTCTTAGAGACCGGACATATCTGGAAGAAACTCGGGGGGTTGGACAGAAACTCTAACGAAAGGCCATGCCTGATGGTATCCTGCACCCACTTATCGGAAGAGAGGTCCCAGCGGTCAGCGAAGTATGCCAAGCGCCCCCCTCTGCCTCCTCTGCCCCCTCGAAAGGGCCGCTTTTGCTGCCTGCCTCTCTGTTGCCTGTCTGGGTATCTCTGCCTGGCAGAGAATCCCCCCTGGTACTGCCTGTTCCCTGAGTACCCTGCCCCTTAAAGGAGTCCTGACCCCTGAAAGAAGGAGCCAGAGTCTTGACCCCGGGAGTAGGAGCGCCTGGGATACAGCACCGTTCTGAAGCTGCTCTTCTTCGGGGCGGTGGGAAGGACCTTCCTCTTGTCCTTATTCTCGATTAGGAACGGCTCCAGTGCTGGTCTAAAGTTCACAGATCCAAGTCTTTTTTCCTTTAAATTGTAGAAGTTTGCTGGATATCCAGAATGGTCAACCGTCCAGTGAGTGGACTGAGCCAATAACTGGGTAGTACTTGGTGACCAGTGGACATTCCCAAAGAGCTTATCTGATTCAGTCCAATCAATGAGAGGACAAGGTTAACCAGTCTGGATACTCCTCCTCCTCACTATGGAAAATAACATTTAACACAGCACAGTACTTAAGCAAAATGGTTCAGTTGAGATCTGCATATGTAGGACTGATTGGGGTAGACTGAAGGGATAACAACGAAATATAATTTTATCATATTTTAACTATATCTTAAATCATTCTATTCCAATTTCATTTTAGACTGCATTTTATTCCAATTTCATTTAAAATTTTAAATAAAACTCCTAATTTTAAATATCACATATCACAACTATGACTACAAGAAAGCCTGACTTTTCAGCCCAATGACCCAATGACCACAGTGGAGAGTAGAACAGTGAAAGTCTATTAGGCCCTTTGCCAGGCAAAGAAGTAAACCTAGAAAGTAGAAGTAGGACACCTGCTGGATTTATAAGAAACTTGTTAAAATTTTGAGGAAATTTGAAACAAGGGATAACAATAATTTGAATCAGTTAAAGAGCAAGATTGTTTCTATAAAACGAAGGAACATAAAGGAAGGACTTATTTTACCAGGTTTAAAATGGGATGTGTTGTAATGGGAATGGGAAATATATTGAGATCTAGACTGGGGGAGGGGAGCATTGTGTATTGGATTTGTTTTCACTTAACTTTACACTTAAATGTTGAGATATGAAATAATGAGCTTTATACTTCTTATACTTTAACAAATGATTATTTTCAGGCTATGTTTAGACTTTTCACTAATTTCTAGGTTTAAAAATGTTGTTTATTTAATAACTCAACTCTTAACTATAGGCAGTACTTAATTGTTAAGTGTTTTATATCTGTTAACTAAAAGTGGGTGAAGATATAATGAGTCCTTGGTGTTTGGGTTGTTAGCTTACAGGCATTTTATTGTACAACTAGGTAAAATCTTCATTGCTAGAAAGTTGGGTTTGTTCTTGGTTTGTATATAATAGCTTGCTCTGTCAGTGTTGATGATATTATTCTTTATCTTTGGTGGTTCCTTGATGAGGTTGTTGTTTATTGTTTCATTGTCTGGTTGTTGTTGTTTTTTTGGTTAGATTATTAAGAGCTCATTTGATCTGGTTCTGTAGTCTCTATATTGATGTAGATTTTATTTGTTCCAATAATTCTTTGGCTTTTTGTATCTATTGTATTTGCCCATGATAATTGTAGTTTGGCCTTTGCTGCTGGAGAGATGATGATGCTTTGGTTCTTTACAAGTGCTGTATCTTATGATTCTTGACGAATGTATCTTGTCTTTTTATGTACACTGAGAGCATATGCACCAAAGACAAATTCCTTGTGTGTCCAATCACACATGGCCAATAAAGAATTCTATTAGTTTTTCAAGGATTGCTCTCTTTTCTACATTAAGCAATTTTTGTGTTATTCTGATTTGTGGTATTAGTGTCTGCCTTGTGTTTTCTTGAGTCTCTGTAGTTTTAAATGCTTTTTTCATAATTTTATTCTGAATTCTAATTGACGATCAACATCTAAGTTGTAGTTGAGGCCTTTCTATAAGATATTCTGTTCTGCTGTGGATAATGGGCAACTTGACATGTTGATAAGCCATTCAGGTCCAGGTATCTCTTTGCTTCTAGGATTTAGCTTGAGTAATTTGGTTTAGAGTTTTGTTTTGTTTTTTCCAGTTTGTTTTGAGAATGTAATCTTGATACTCAACCCAGATTAAATAAATGCCAGCAAACATAAATAACTTCAAGGAGCAAATGAAACAAATAACATCCCAGAACATACAAAGATGCTGACAACTACCATCAAGACTACAGTTTAAACAGGGAAACTGAACATTCTAAACCAAACTAAAATTCAAAAATGCTAGTGAATTCCTTTGACCTTGGCAATCAGACAAATCAGCCATCAGCAGGCACATACAGATAAACAATATTTACACATCATTCTAAAGTGACAATATAAAAGCTCAACAGGAAACAAAAAGTCCAGACCACTTCTTGCCAGCAACACCCTGATAAGCAGGGATTAACACTAGACAATAATCAAACAGTAAATGATACTATAATCATGGAACTACCACCTAAGACAAATAATAAAGCAGTAAATAGCAGGCTAATTAAGAAACTGCGAAGGAAAAAACACTCCCACCATAGGACCAAATACTATATGTAAACAGAGAACAAGCCTCACTCCCTTCTATTGCTGAAGATATTATGTTACATAGTCAAGTAATGAAATACCTGCAAACAAACAATCAATCTAAAAGGGTACCAAGGACTTCATAGTTCGATCCTGAGTTCCATATATTCTCTTCTGTTGAGGAGATAGTGCAACTGTTTTTACTTGTCATGAGGGTAGGAAGTCACATTCTAGGTTTTTATTTATTTTCTTTTTCTATTTTTCTTTCTTTTTTACTTCCTTGCAGCTCTTTTTCTAGATTTTTCTTTTTAGTTTGCAATATCTTTTATTATTCTACCCGTTAAAACCATTACTAAAAATATTTTTATCCCCCCAAAAACTCAGTTCTAAGAAAAATGATTATTTATGTAGAAAATAATCCTGAGATCATAAACAATATGGACCACTCCTGAACCTATAGTTTCAGTAGTGCGTTAAAAGTAACTGTAACTATAGCACTGATCCATAGTTAGGAATCTATACCGCCAAAACAGAAGGCATTCTAATACATCACTTCTAAATTTTATCAAGTCCTAAAAATCTTCAGAACTTCAGAAGGGGGTTTATACTCTATCTTACTGCTCAGATGTTAGGAACATAGTTTTGTTTTCATGAAAAAAAAAATTGAGTCCTTTTCATTAATGTTTTTTTTTTCTGTTTTAAATTGTTTACAATTTTAGAAAAGTAAATCTTTTAGTACATTTCACAAACTAATTCTGTAAGAGAGAATATAGGAATTCAAAGGAATCTTTGAAATTCCTAAGATTTTGAAGATCACATTAATTAGAATTAATGTTAAATTCCTGGATCTTTCACTGAATCAAATACAGATCAGATTTACATTATGTGCCATTTAATTATAAATACAAGCAAGTAGGAATTATATGGAGAAAAGCTTAAATAAGGGTTAAATAAACGCGTAAATATTAAAATGTTATCAGCAAAAAATAGTATAGCAATGAGAACTTTTTTGTTTCTTTCACAATACTATATAGATATAATAATAATAATAATAATAATAATAATAATAATAATAATAACAACAACAACAACAACAACAACAACAACCTTCAAATTACTCACAGGCATTATTGCAGATAACATTATGGATTATTTGGAAACAAACAACATCTTGCCAGTAGAGCAGAAAGGCAACAAAAGAAGGAGCAGGGGCACAAAAGATCAGCTCCTAATTGATAAAATGATATTAGAAAATTGTAAGAACAGAAAAACGAACTTGAATATGGTCTGGATTGATTACAAAAAGGCATTTGACTCATTGCCACATAGTTGGATCATAAAATGCTTAGAAACAACTGGCATTAGCAAAAATATTACATCCTTTACTGAAAAGGCGATGAAACAATGGAGAACCGAGTTGGCAGTAGGGAATGAGAACTACGGAATGGTTAATATCAAGCGAGGAATTTTCCAGGGTGATTCACTTTCACCTCTTCTCTTCATCATCGCGATGATCCCACTATCAGTAATCTTAAAAAAAATGAAATTAGGCTACCAAACAGCCAAAGAAGCCGAAAAAATTTCGCATTTATTATATATGGATGATTTGAAACTCTATGGAAAGTCAGAAATAGAAATCCAATCATTGACAAACACAGTCCGAGTATTCAGCACCGATATTTCAATGAAGTTTGGCATGGAAAAATGTGCCACTGTATCCATAAAAAGGGGCAAAATCACTGCGTGTGAGGGAATTGAAATGCCCAATGGCCAACTAATTAAATGCAACGAAAATGAAGCCTACAAATACTTAGGCATTCTGCAGTTGGATAACATCAAGCATGGAGAAGTAAAAACTATTGTCAGGAGAGAGTACACCAACAGAGTTAGGAAAATTTTGAAATCTAAATTGAATGGTGGAAATACAATCAAGGCCATAAACACCTGGGCAATACCAGTTATAAGATACACAGCTGGTATAGTTAACTGGACACAAGCTGATTTGGACATTTTAGACCGAAAAACCAGGAAACTAATGACAATGCACTACAGTTTACATCCACGTGGTGATATTGATAGACTATACCTACCCCGGAAATCAGGTGGCAGAGGATTATTACAAGTGAAGCAAATAGTTGAAGAAGAAAAACATGCACTGGCTGATTATTTAAAAGAAAGTCAAGAACATCTATTAATCGAAGTAAAGAACAAAAATCTATTGAAGGCCCAACAGACGAAACAAGAATACAAAAAAGATGTGATAAAATTAAGAATGGAGAGTTGGCAGAACAAAGCATTGCATGGCCAATTTCTGGAAAAAATAAAAGATAAAGTGGACAGTGAAAAAACTTGGTTATGGTTAACAGCAGGTACATTAAAGAAAGAAACAGAGTCACTAATCCTGGCTGCGCAAGAACAAGCTATCCGCACAAATGCCATTAAGACCAAAATCGAAAAATCCTCTGATGATGCCAAATGCAGACTCTGCAAAGAAGTTGATGAAACTGTTGACCACATACTCAGCTGCTGTAAAAAAATCGCGCAGACTGACTATAAAATGCGGCACAATTCAGTAGCACAAATGATCCACTGGAATTTGTGCAAAAATTATAATATTAAAACAACAACAAACTGGTGGGAACATAAGCCTGAAAAAGTCACCGAAAATCAGATGGTCAAGATCCTGTGGGATTTTCGTATACAAACAGACAAAATACTAGCGCATAACACACCAGACATCACACTGGTTGAGAAAAAGAAGGTTACAATCATAGACATCGCAATACCAGGTGATAGCAGGGTTGAGGAGAAGGAACATGAAAAAGTCGCGAAATACCAGGACTTAAAAATTGAAATCCAACGATTATGGCACAAACCAGCAGTGGTAATTCCAGTGGTAATCGGCACACTGGGTGCTATTCCAAAAGCACTGGAATTACATTTAAAACAGTTAAAACTTGACAAAATCACCATCAGTCAAATGCAAAAAGCTGCACTGCTTGGATCTGCACGTATATTAAGAAAATACGTTACGACGTCCTAGGCCCCTGGGTGGGGCCCGACTAGTAATCAATGCCAAATCCGGCGAATCAACTGGCCGCTGTGATACAATCGAACAATAATAATAATAATAATAAATTATTAAATGGTGGAAATACAATCAAGGCCATAAATACTTTGGAAATACCAGTTATAAGATACACAGCTGGTATAGTTAACTGGACACAAGTTTAGACATTTTGGACCGAAAAACCAGGAAACTCATGACAATGCACTACAGCAGTTCACCCTTTTTTAAAGCCATTTTTCGCCCTCCCCAGGCTCCAGAGGCTTTATAAGAGCCTGGGGAGGGCGAAAAGAGCCTCCCCCACGCCCCCGGACGCCATCCGGAGGCATCAGGGAAGCCTGCGGACAGTCCCTAAAGCCTTCGGAATGCTTAAAATGACCATCCGAGCAAACCAGAAGTCACTTCCGGTTTGCTCGGAGGGTCGTTTTGAGCACTCTGAAGGCGTCAGGGAAGCCTCCGGACGGTCCCTGAAGCCTTCGGAACGCTTAAAATGACCCTCCAAGCAAACCGGAAGTCACTTCCGGTTTGCTCGGAAGGTTGTTTTGAGCACTCCGAATGTGTCAGGGAAGCCTCCGGACGGTCCCTGAAGCCTTTGGAGCGCTCAAAACGACCCTCCGAGCAAACCGGAAGTCACTTCTGGTTTGCTCGGATGGTCATTTTAAGCATTCCAAAGGCTTTAGGGAAAAAAGCATGTAAAAATGGGGGTCGCGCCTGTAGTGCACGCATGCGCACTGGGGGTCGCGCGTTGCATTATGGGTGCGGCAGGCCCGCATATGACCCCCCTCCGCTCCCCCCATTAATGGCACGCGAGCCAAAAAAGGTTCACCATCGCTGCACTACAGTTAACATCCACGTGCTGACACTGATAGACTATACCTGCCCCGAAAATCAGGTGGCAGAGGATTATTACAAGTGAAGCAAATAGTTGAAGAAAAAAAACATGCACTGGCTGATTATTTAAAAGAAAGTCAAGAACATCTATTAATCGAAGTAAAGAACAAAAATCTACTGAAGGCCCAACAGACGAAACAAGAATACAGAAAGGATGTGATGAAATCAAGAATGGAGAGTTGGCAGAACAAAGCATTGCATGGTCAATTTCTGGAAAAAATAAAAGATAAAGTGGACAGTGAAAAAACTTGGTTATGGTTAACAACAGGTACATTAAAGAAAGAAACAGAGTCACTAATCCTGGCTGCGCAAGAACAAGCTGTCCGAACAAATGCCATTAAGGCCAAAATCGAAAAGTCCTCTGATTATGCCAAATGCAGACTCTGCAAAGAAGTTGATGAAACTGTTGACCACATACTCAGCTGCTGTAAAAAAATTGCGCAGACTGATTATATATTGCGGCACAATTCAGTAGCACAAATTATCCACTGGAATTTGTGCAAAAATTATAATATTAAAACAACAACAAACTGGTGGGAACATAAGCCTGAAAAGGTCACCGAAAATCAGATGGTCAAGATCCTATGGGATTTTCATATACAAACGGACAAAATACTGGTGCATAACACACCAGACATCACACTGGTTCAGAAAAATAAGGTTACAATCATAGACATTGCAATACCAGGTGATAGCAGGGTCGACGAGAAGGAACATGAAAAAATCGCGAAATACCAGGACTTAAAAATTGAAATTCAACTATTATGGCACAAACCAGCAGTGGTAATTCCAGTGGTGATCGGCACACTGGGTGCTATTCCAAAAGTACTGGAATTACATTTAAAACAGTTAAAACTTGACAAAATCACCATCAGTTTTGCGCCCTAAAAGTGATATTGACCGATTGTATCTACCAAGAGCAGAGGGTGGTCGAGGACTCCTACAAGTAAAGCAGACTGTGGAAGAAGAAAGACACAGCTTTAATGATTACATCCAGAAAAGTGAAGAACCAATGATTAAGGAAGTAAATAAAGGAGGCCTTTTGAAGACAACTAAGTTAAAAGCTGAATATAAGAACGAAGTAATTGAGAAGCGAGCTGAAAATTGGAAAAGCAAAGCTATGCATGGCCAATACTTGAAAAGTATTGAAGGCAAAGCTGACCAAAAACTAACTTGGAACTGATTAAGATCAGGAGTACTGAAAAAAGAAACAGAAGGCTTTATTTTGGCAGTTCAAGAACACGCCTTAGCCACAAACTGCATAAAGGCAAAAATTCAACGTTACCACCAACAGCAAATGTTGCCTGCGTAATGATAAAGATGAGACAGTCGACCACTTGATCAGCGGGTGCAGCAAAATTTCACAAACTGACTACCTACAGCGCCATGATGGTGTTGCTAAGATTATTCACTGGAAATTGTGCCAAAAGTTTGGATTTGAGTACAGCAAAAACCACTGGGACCATCAGGTTGAGAAGGTTTTAGAGAATGAGAAAGTCAAGATCTTGTGGGACTTCAGAATCCAGATTGCAAGGCACTTGGCCTACAACACCTGACATAACAATAATTGAAAAGAAAAAGTATGGTTCATTGATATTGCAATACTTGGTGATGCACAAATTGAAGATAAACAGCAAGAAAAAATCACAAAATAACGGGACTTGCAAATTGAGGTTGAGCAACTGTGGAAAAAGAAATCATGTGTTGTCCCAAATGTAATTGGAGCCCTTGGAGCAATACCTAAAGGGCTCCCTCGCTATTTGAAAACTCTAAATTTACCTGACTTGAACATTCTGACTCTACAAAAAACCACCCTACTTGGAACAATTTATATCCTCCAATGTTACCTTAACAGTTCCTAGGTCCTTGGTTAGGACTCGAGCTGTTGAACTACCAACCAGCCCCAAAGGCTGTGAATCTCACCAAAGATTAACCACATAATAATAATAGTCTTTATTGTCATTGTACATCATGTATACAATGAAACTGGTCATATAGTCCTAATAATGAAGCTCACAAAATGGTTGAGTTATTCAAATATATATGTTACGGTGAAAGACCGAAATTGGTGAATGTCGACATTCACCGGTGAATGTCGACATTCACCAATCTCGCTTGGTGTATGTCCGAAATATTTGCTTATTTCTGACTTTCACCGAGAGGAGCGTTTTCGCCTCTCTTTGCGAGAGGAGCGTTTTCGCCTCTCTTTGCGAGAGGAGCTGCAGCTGCTTCTCTCAGCGCAATATCTTGAACCGAAATCTCATTTATGGGAAGTAACTTTTCTTTACAAATTACAAACGGGTTACCCGTTCGTAATTTGTAAAGAAAAGTTACTTCCCATAAATGAGATTTCGGTTCAAGATATTGCGCTGAGAGAAGCAGCTGCAGCTCCTCTCGCAAAGAGAGGCGAAAACGCTCCTCTCGCAAAGAGAGGCGAAAACGCTCCTCTCGCAAAGAGAGGCGAAAACGCTCCTCTCGGTGAAAGTCAGAAATAAGCAAAGAGAGGCGAAAACGCTCCTCTCGCAAAGAGAGGCGAAAACGCTCCTCTCGGTGAAAGTCAGAAATAAGCAAAGAGAGGCGAAAACGCTCCTCTCGGTGAAAGTCAGAAATAAGCAAATATTTCGGACATACACCAAGCGAGATTGGTGAATGTCGACATTCACCGGTGAATGTCGACATTCACCAGATTTCGGACTTTCACCGTAACATATACATTCTATATGCAATAAGGGCAATTGGAGACAGCTTGATGAAAATAGGCAACTAAAATGTTTAAACATAAATTGTATATGATTATTAGCAAAATAAACAGTAAAACATTAAAATAATTTATTTACAATTAAACTTTACTTTTAACAATGTAACAGAGTAGTTATATAAAGCCAAATAAAAAGAAAAAATTATAAAACACCATTCCTATTTATCTTCTACATAGGTAGATTTCATATATAACTAAAATAAATGAATAAGTGAACAAAGGACAAGCTGGAGTATAATCCCTTGGCAAGTTTACCTGCTACATCCTGTATTCTGCTGACCTTTTTTGAGCTTTCCTTAAACAGAACTTTCAATTTTTCTATTTTGCACACAATGATTAATGTCTAAAATCCCAATGACAACTGCACAAGCAGTAGACTAAACAGACTGTGAGCTAGCCTTACATTATCTGAATTTTGGGGTGTATTAAACATAATATGTTATCAATTTATAATTCACACTAAATTAAGTACCATGCCACTTGAACTTCTAGTGATCCAACCTACCTATATTAGAATTCAGGGACATGAATGAAAATGACTGGCATGAAGAAAGATATATTTCTTCATAAAAGACATCTTTAGTATATTTGAGGAAATGAATAAATTTTAAAAAGTAGAATCATCAATGACTACCAGATCATAGTACGAAAAAGCTAAACGCTTAGCTTTGGCTAAAATCGTGTGTGTGTGTCTGTGTCTGTGTGTGTGCGTGTGTGTTATGAAAAAGCAGCGCTCATATAAAAAGGCAATGTATGAGGCAGTGCCAGGTTTGCTAGAAAGCCTATCATCTAGTCTCATTCTATTTCTTAAATAGCCAAAGGCATTCAGTAAGCCAGTAAGCCAATACTGAAGAAATTGCATTTCAATTCAATCCACATGGCTACTTAACTGCCATGTGACTCAGGGTACAGCATACTCCAATAAATTAAATATATTAAAACCATGCTGTAGTCAATCTAAACAACCAAAATAATAGACCTGGGCTCATAGTACCACTTGATCCAATGCCTTCCAGAAAACAGTTGGGATCGAAGCTATCTGGATCTTGGGGGAAATGCTGCTCCAACAGCTGCTTAATAAATAGGACATTGCTTCTGAAATGGGTTATATATCGCCTAGCAATTTGTTATTTGCTGATGTGTTTGTACAATCTATAAAATATAACGTATTATATATACAGCGATTAGAAATAGAGGGAGGGAGGGAGGGAGGGAGGGAAGGGAGGGAAGGGAGGGAAGGAAGGAAGGAAGGAAGGAAGGAAGGAAGGAAGGAAGGAAGGAAGGAAGGAAGGAAGGAAGGAAGGAAAAGATTTCAATAAAGATTTGACCAATGGGGAGCCTGCCACTTTATAACTGGCTGAACTACACAAATTGTGCTCATTTTCCAAACTTGCTTTATGTGCAATCATCAATCCATGATTTAGGATTGATAAGCAAATAAATTATTAAATAAAGAATGATAAAAGAATTAACCCTCCCACCTCACATTTAAAAAAATATATGATTTGAACTAGTGTTCAAATAACTGTTATGAAAATAATAGTAAATAAGTTAAAAGACTTTTTCTGTCTAAAACTGCTTAAGTCTTATCTGATTTTATAGCCCACTGTAAAAACAGATGTACTCTCTTTTTACATTACTAAAACTGAATATTTAGTATGAACACTGCCCTATTATTTCAAAACTCTACATTAAATAAGATTTGTAGCTACTGACAGAGGTTTTAGACTTATAGACCTTTTACACGTTAGGATTAATAAATGAACACACAGGCTTTACCATAAAATCAGACCACCATAGGCAAATCACATTATGTTTTGATTGTTTTTTTCCAAAGAAAAATGTTGCTATACTTAACAATGCTCAAAGGTGATATGTCAAACTAGTAAAGAAGTGTTTCAACCAGATTCTACTTCAAATAGGATTATAGGATCATAAAAAGAAAAAAAATGTATTTTAATGGAATAATATTAAATTATGAATTATATCATTAGGACATTTTTAGCGAAAGCATTTTTTTAAAAAAGCAGGTTCTTATTAATTTGTTTTAAAGCCTTCATTAATCATACCATTTCAGATAAGGTAAAAAAGGCAGATATTTTTTTTAAGAATTATGATTAACATATTCTAGGTATTTGGTCTTCCATTCATCTAAAGCTGATTTAGGTTAAACATTAACTACCATTAACTAAATAATCTAGGTATTAAATATCATATCTATAAATATTTCCTTTTCCCCTCAGCTTTAATCAGTCTTTTTGTTAAACACAGATATACCTTTCAATAAACTAACATTTTATCTTCACAGTGAGGGGGGGAAAGGGGGGGGGTTTCAAGTTTTTTAAGCACAGAAAATCTCAAACAATAGAAAGCCTTTAAAAGTATGATTTCAAAATATCTGAAAAATTACAATTAATTGCATGTTTTATTGAAATCAGTAGGGACTTAGTAGCCTGCATGTCTGCTTATGATTAGGAAGTATGGCTATAATTTTAAAGTCTGAAGAAGTGTCAGGTCCCATAAAATTGCTAGTGAATATTGAGCAGGAAGATCAGAGTCTTATCAATGTCATGCTTAATGGGAATAAGACATCATTTGGCCCTCTTCCAAATCCTACTTCTATTCCAATTTCTTTTTAAATTACACTGAACTAAAGGAATGTGCAAAATAATCACCAATGAACTCCTGTGCTTTCTAACCAAAATAGAGGAAAGAATAGTCCCATTTCTGATAAAGTATCTAATTTTTAATTTATAACATTTATAGCATTATAATTATTTCAGAAACTTTTTGCCATCTAAATCCTCACCTGCCAAATCTCAATTTCCCTTTATGAAACAAAAATGTGCCAGAAATGCAGGTCTCTTTATGATCAACAGTATGTCCTGGCTGTAACAGAGCTTTTATAATTATGGTTACTGAAAAGTATAATAATAAACTCTAGAAGGGAACAGTCAGCATCACTGTGCCCATAGCAAGCCTTAAAACTTCTAATATAACTATTAATGGAGATGGATATAATTCCACAGATTTGGGGGCTGAAAAGATGAAATAGTCCCTAATAGGTCCAGCATGTTCTCGTATCTCTCTCATTTCAGTAATATAACAAATAAACTACAAATGCTAGGAATAATTCGGTTCCTACTCTGCTTTTATTTATTCTCCCACCAAATAAGCCATAAACAGTCACAGACATATTTTCACTCTGCCACAAGGAATTTTTCATGATATTTTGTGTGTGTTTATGACATAATGCTTTATAGCATCGGTCCTATTATACTGAAATTTAAATGTATTTCTGGTACAAAAAATAATTCATTGAAGATTAAAATTCAGTGCAGCAATGTCTGATATGTAGTGCAATGTTATCTACAGACTAGTCTCCCCATGGTATACATAAATGCAGATTTCTGCATACACCTTTCTAAAAAAAGATTCGTTAAGCAAAGACGTTTTGAAACGGCACATTGGTTTTAACCTGTTCCATGCAATTTGTGGAATTCTGCCTTGCCAACTTAATGTATTTTGATTAAGAAAGGGACATGGTTTCATTTTCTAAGCAAAGCCAAATGTTTTTAACTTTTCTGCTAAAGAACATGACAACTTAGACTAAGAATTTCAATTGTAGAAATATATGCTTCCAGTTTTTAAATTTCAAGCTTTATACTTAGTTTGTTGTAAATCACAGGTATCAAATCATTTTAGAGATTTAATTTTTTTCCTCTCTAATCCAATGCTAGAGTTGAGAGAAGGACAAAACAAGATTTTTTCAAATTCAAATTGTACAATAATTTTACAAATTTCTTTTTTCCCATCTAAGAATAAAAGATTTTCAGAGACTCTTAAAAATTGCATAACATGCTGCCAAACTATCCCAAACCATGCAGCCAAGTTAATTACTAAGTAAATTCATGTACAGGATTGCAGATTAAATCAACTCATTTTGAATTAAGCCATACAGATTTCAATAAGACTTACTTTCCAGGCAACTGCACAGACGGACTGTAGTCTTAAGCATATCTATCAGCAAGTTCAAAAAAACTCAGACTTACACTGAAATAAATCCACAAAGAAATAACAACAGATTTAAATCCAAGAGGTAAACACTAATATTATTTTAACACTAAAACTTAATTCTAAGTACAGAAATGCTAAACATCTGAAGTATTCATGAATCTCTATGGGATAGAGGGGAGCAGCATAATGTATCTTATTAGTACGAATGTATATTGTTCATACCATAACAAACCTACAGAATGAATCCAACAAAGCCGTTAAAAAGTACTCAACTCCTTTTTCTTTTTCTTCTTCTTCTCCTGCTCCCCCCTCCCTCCCTCCCTCTCTCTCTCTCTAGAGAGAGGGAGGGGAGAAAGAGATACTTCACCAAAACTCTATAGAAAGACTTTGAAAAAAAGAGAGAGAACTTACCTCAAAACCTAATAAGGGAAGTAGTGCAATAATTTTACAAGTCAGTAAAGTACACTTTTAGAGCTACAATGGTATGAAGATCCAATACTAGGCAGCAGTGCCTGAAGGCATCACTAATATATGATGACTAATGACTGGTCCAAGAAGACAACGAATTTGGGGGCTAAAAACTAAGAGAAACCCTGCAATATTTTGACAAATGGTCTTTCACTGTTTAATTTACTCCATAACCTTTAAGCATAAAATTGGCTCATCTTCACTGGGGAATAACTTGACACATGTTGTTGAACAATTTTCATTCTTTTAATAAACCTGTGTTATGTTACATACATAAATATAATTTTAAAGATTTAACCTTAGGAATTAAACTGTTCATAAGCTAGTAAGAAGCAAGCATTTAAAAAATAAAAAAGATTGAGAAAATTGTTTTCCTTACTTACAAATTGCAAAAATATTGATTTTAAATTGTTTGAAAAATTGTTTTATTTGGCTTGTACTAATGGCAAGGTCATTTTGGCAAGGTAGTAAAACAGCATGGTTTTCAGAATCATTGTGGAGTAATATATTGATTTTGCTTACCTGCTGCAATTGGAACAGAAGTTTCATTTTCAATCAACATTATCTAATTTAGCTCTATGTAAAATTTCACGATGCTCTGTAGCTCCATCCTATCAAAGCTGAGGACAACACCATCTTCCTTTAACAAAACACTTTTTTGTTGCAGCTGTTCTTTCAGTGTCAATACTCTTCTAATTTAAAAATAACAATTGTGTCTATTTTTACAGACACATATCCCATCTAAATTAAAAAGAGCCACTCAGTCCAGACAACATTTCCTTGTAGCAGCTCCTAAAAACTTCAGAAAAAAAGAGATCTTAAAACAGGAAGCTTAGTAAACTCATAAAACTGCTGTTGGAGCCAGGAACACATAGCATATTTAATCTGCAAACTGTGGGAGAGTCTACAATGATTTCAGCAAGATCTGAGGCATGCCCTCAAGGTTTGCTGGGATCTGGGATTAGGGAGTTGATAAAGAACCTCAACTGCCCATGGACATGTTTTTCTTCTGCAGTTAAACACAAATGCTGAGAGACGTTTGACTGCTGCTTGGCATTACTACTCAAGTTATATAAAAGCTTTGCAGCTCCTTTTGCTGTCAATATATCAAAGTTGGAAAAAAATCATCAAAGTGTAAAATTTCATTTAAAGTCTTTGCCAGTCTACAGCTCTATTGCACAGACCTATCAAATAAAAGGAAAGATGAGGAAAACACAGACAGAACTTTTAAAAAAGTTTTTCAGTGTCCCATTTTTTGTTTGTTTATTCCATCCTCCTCTATTTTGCTTTTAACAAATCCAGTTTGTTACAAATATAAACAGAACAGAAAGTATAAAGAAGAAAAGTGGGGGCATACATTTAGAAATATTTTAATTAAACAGATGTTTTAAGTTATTTACAACAGTGGTATTTCTTGTAAAAGCCCGAGTTATTGTAACATCTTAATTCCTCATTGCAAGTCAATCAGGCTAAGTATGTACTGGTATCTTCAAAACAAATGAAATAAACTGCACAATATGTGGCCCAATGATAGTAAAGACTTCATCAAAGTATTGCTTCAACTCAAGAGGATTTACTACAATTGCATATAGTAGAGGAAACTGACTTTTGAGATAATCTACTATAGTCTAAAATCATTAGCATTCCATTACTAAGATCTTCCTAAGGATTTCATGACTCATTGATTTACTCTTGCTTCCAGTCTACCACCAACTTAATACATGACTGTCTCCTCACTACGGAATACATGCAACAGCTATTCAACTATTTCCTTTCATAATTTGTTGGTCCTCTCCTCATCAAAATTTATTATTTCTAGCAGATGCTTTGTTCAAAGAGTAAATTGGAAAATATTTTTGAAAATGTTTTCTCCATAACATAAACACCCCTGCAGGGTGCAAGGCCTACAAATAATTATGTAACAGCAAATCAGAGGGCTTTTTAAAATATAACAATAGTGATATACTCTAAAAATATTATCAGTATATAAGTAAAAGAAAATATAATCTACTTTATCAATTAAAAAAACTGGATATTACAGAAGAAAGTCAAATGATTTTCAACAAAATGTTAACTTCAGAGTTTGAAGCAAATGCTCTGATTGTTCTATTTACAACAAAAGCTGAGAATGAGTAACTTGCACAGGAAAAATGCTGTTTCTTTACAAGCAGGTTTGATTGACAAGTAACATTTCTTAAGAAAATAACAGAAAATGCCTAAAAATGCTATAAACCATTTTCAACAAGTTAAATATATACATGCAGACTTTAGTTGTGTATACAACAAAAATGACACTACTTGAAATAGTTTTTTTTTAATTTGATAGGTTTTTCTTAAAAAATCATATACACTGGAATCCCAGTCTGATTCTAGTCATAAACTTAAAAACTTTACAATATATCTTAACCCAATGATTTTATATTTTTTCCTTGGTAAACATTTCTTAAGAAGTTAATCTCTCTATATTTTTTCTTGGCTGGTAATAATTTTCATTCATCTCAATAGGATTTTTTTCTTGAGTAAATAAATATCATGCAAGAACAGAACTTTTTTTAAAAAATAAAAATTTCTATAGTCAAATCAGTCCTATCTAAAATTTGTTTTACATTAGGCTGAAAAATAATTTATTTAAAAGTTATCAATCAATGAGTTGCGTGTAGTATTTCATAAATACATTTTTGAAAACGTTTATATATTTTACATTTTTAGAGCTATCGGTGGTTAATTTTTACAGGGAGCTGTGACTCTATCAAGCATTAAGGCAATATTTCATAGAGTAATTAAATTATTTATTTTTAAACATTGTATTTTTTTCTTCTCCAATATAGTGTTTAAGATTTGCAATTAATATCAAATTCAATTAATTTTTTATAAAGAGCCTAAAGAAAACAATTATAAGTATCAATCATCAAGACACCTTTCCAAATTAAAACTATAACCATATAAAATACTCCAAACTGCTAAGCCTACATAGCTGATTTCAGGCTCAGGGATATAATTCATTCTTTTTAAATTTTATCTTCTTTATAAATAAGTACAATCATTCCTTTGTGTTATGAGTATCCAAATGGGTTCTTGTTAGTACTTTAGCATGATGTGAACACAAAAAGAGGCAATAAAATCATTCCTCTTAAAACCAGATGGCAATTTAATGAATCATGTATTTCAAAAGGTTTGGAATGTGCTAAGTTTTTCTGTGACCCATTCAAATGAAATTAAAATTGTAATCTCTAGCATCAAAACTGAAGTCTTTAAAATAATAAACTTTAATGCCAATAAGACGAAGAGAACTCATCATATAAACTTAACTAGATTAACAATGAGTTGTTTAACATTAGTTTCTCCAAATGGACTGTCACCTATATATTAGGTTTTAAAAGGGTTAAGTTGAGAAACAAACAGTCCATCATTCCAAACTAAAGTGGCAGCTGGAAAATGTGGAACAGCTGGCACTGAGTATCAGAAAGAGTTTTATATAAATATCTGTACAAATAAAGTAACTGAAGACCACAAATACCAGATTCAAGGTATGGGATCAACACAATACACTAGAGGATTTAAATAATTGGAGGGGGGGTAGAGTTAGTTACCTTTTTTTCTCCCCACGTGGTGCTTGCAAGACAATACCCTGCTATTTCTCTTATGAACAACCCGAAGTTGAATGGTAAAAGAAGCATAAGAACTCATCTTCCTGGACTTTTTAATATTCTTTTGATACCTATCTAATCCTCATTATTTTGATTGTAACTATTTACCCTGCTCTTTTCATTAAAGTCTTTAGAGTGCAATTCATTTAGCTGTGCAGTCTGTAGCTTCCCTCACTGATAGAGTAAGTTTGAAAGACAGAACCAAAAATTCAGAGAAAGTAAGTACTGCAATCCATGCTTTCTGTCTGCATTTGAATAGTATATAATGGAAATTTTAGCATCTGATTAAAGTGGATTTCTGCCCACAAAAGCTTAACTCACCAAGCTCTCAGAAATGATAACATTGAAGGTAGAACTTTTAGTACTCTCCTATTCCCTTAGATCACTCCCTTTCTTAAACTTTTTCAAATAAAACATTCCAAATCAAAAATGGAGCAAATTGAAAGGGCATCCTTCCTAGCACTACAAATAATAGCTGGAGGTTGTGTACAATACCACATCCGATCACTTGCTTTCAACCTTCCAGATGTGGCAAACTTCCAGCCACCACAGAAACTGCTGGCAAGAAAATAAATGCTATTTCCCGTCTTTTCCTCTCCCCCACTTAGAAAAGCCTAAGCAGCTGCGGCAAGCCTACAAAATGTGCAATTCAACAGAACTGTGGGAAGTTAAGCCTCCAAATCCTTCGCACTGGAATGAAACAGATTTTGCAAGTCAAGACAGAAGAGGGTAAATATGCCCGATTTTGCCTTCTATAGCACGGTTTGTCCCTGTTTATCCAAAGTTACTCACATAGGACAGAACATCAACTAAGTTTTATGGCAGAGGACCCACTCCTAAATCAGTGTGAATCGAATCGCAATCTTAGACTCCCCCTTCCCAACAACCCGCGAGACACTTGAAATCCTTAATTCTTCAACCTCCTGGCCTCCCATCCTGTAGACTGAAGTAAAAACAAATGAAGAGATGAAGTATGGAATGAGAAAGGCGGGTCTCCCTCCCTCTCTTTTACAAAAAAAAAAACAAAATCCATTCTGGCTTCTTTTCTGAAGATCTGGTGTTGCTGCAAGTTAAACAAAGAACTTTTCAACGAGAGAGAGAGACCTTTAGACGACGTACCTGCAGCTGCTGCTGCCGCCGCCGCTGCTTCTGCTGAGGTCAAGAGGCGACCCAAACTTCCCATAGGAAAAGATCGGGGCCCTCACTGCCGCTCGCCTCTTGCTTCACACAATGTGAGCGCTTCCTCCGCCGCGGCTAACTCTTAACAACACTGATCCCCAAGGATGAAAGAGAGCATTTTGCTTCTGTTTTGGAGGGAGAATGAAAAGGAGGAGGGAGGAAAGGAGGGAGGGGGGCAGGGGGGGCTAGCTTGTTTTATATTTCTGTCTTTCTTATAGAGAGCGTGCACTCGCTCGCCCTCTTGTTGTGTCTGTGTACGGCGAATCCTCTTTTCTCCAAGATTTTACATCAGTTCCAGGGATCCTGTAATCCGATCCCTTCTGACTCACTAGCTCTGAGTGACATTTCTTTAATTCGACTCAACAGCAAACTGGGGAAGCAAGGGGGCTGAGAAGAAGAAATCTTGCCAGCTCTTTCCTAAATCAAGCTCCCATTTTACGACCCTTTCTTGCCCAAAATAAAAATATTTTTGGCGCGGCTGGACCCTGAGAGACGATTTTGTCCTTTTACTCTCCCCCCTCCCTTTTTTTTTAAATCCCGCAGAAAACATTCAGCGCGCTACTCACGTGGTCCAAAAGTTGTTGGTTCCGTTGGTTCCCTGCCCGACGCTTCTTCCTCCTCCTCCCCCCCAACTTTTACAGATGTTGCCGGACTGTCCTGCTTACTGCCCTCACTAGCACCACTTCGTGATTTTGCGAAGGAGAACGAGAAATGGCGGCAAGGCGCTCCTTACTCAGCTCGCTCAACTTTTTTGCGCGCGTCTCCACGTGGAGAGGGGGAAGCAACAGTGGATTTCTTCCCTTGATACTTTGACGGTTCCGGATCCCGGGCTGCCCGCTTAACATCCTCGGCGCTTTCGTTTAAAAAGCCAAAAAAGCGGGAGGGGGAGACAACGGAAGGGCGGGAACCCGAGAGTATGTCTGCTTAGGCCCCAGGTGTCCTGCGGGGAAGGCCAGAAGATTAGAACAGGAGGCCACGAGCGCCTTCTCCTTGTCCAACAGCGCTTTTCTTCCTTTCTTACCGTATCGACATTCCCCTCAAAGCGCCTCACTTCCTTAAATCTAACAGTCTAAGTCTAAGCACTAACAGCTCCTAGTTCCTGGTCTTTATTTGTCTCCTTCGCCTTCTCTTTCTCCGCTCATCAGATCTAGGTAAATCCCTCATCTCTTCTGCTATACTTGGTTCCAAGCCTGCCAGCCATATATGTTAAGCCCACCATTGAAACGTGAATCCTAACCTCAGATTGATAACAAGATTTGTTATCTCTGTGTTTTGCCTTCTTGCTTGCCTTTAAGTGTTTTTTCAGACACCACCTTATTAGGTGATTGAATCAAATGCCATGCTCACCTAGCTGGAGACAGCTATTTGCCATATTTTTAAAAGGAACTACTAAGTACACTGTTCGCTACAAAAAGCTCAGGCTTGCACTTACTACTATATGCATATTGTGTTTCTGAGCAAATTAAACATATGGACTGAAATCATGGCTGCAATTAATTTTGCCAACTCAAGTGCTGTGATTATCTTTATACACACCTTTAACTGAAGTTGTTGGATGTGATTGAATTTTGTTATAAGTGCAGTAGAGAATAATATGAGGAGTGGGCACAAAGTGAATAACCAATGGAACACGGGGCGGGGAGGAATGGAGCAGCCAGATGAAATGTACAGATTACCTGGTACCTTATCCAAGACCACACAAATATAATCTGTCCAGTTCTATCAAATGCAGCAGTGCACTTCATAAGCATGTAAGAGAACTGGTACACTGGTGGATCTAAATAAATTTGGTGTTCCAAGTCTGCTTTAATTTAAAAGCCTTACAAGCCAAACTGATTTTCAGCTCCAGTAGCATTATCTGTTGGATCTAGTTCTCATTTCTGTTAATAATACACACTTGAAAAGGTCAGTAAATATATCAACATTTATCTTCAAGAAACTCAGATGACATACATTGGCCCCCAAATTTTTCCATGCTTAAGATCCAGATTCTTAAGCTTCAACATCAGCAAGTACAATTATTAATTTCTTTTAAATGTAAAGATTAGTCCAGTGAAGTTACTGAAGTAGCTACTGAAGCTATTAAAATAAAGTTGGGAAAGTTATAACGATTACATGTGAAAAAGAAGCAAACAAAAATGTTATGGACAATGTTAGATGAAACTACATTTTAAAACAAATATGATTTGTTGAAACTTGGGCTGATGCAATGCAGTTTCTATTGTGGCTGAATGGCTTTTCCCTGAAGGATAATACCATCATCCTTGAGCTGAAGGCTTTTTGTCTTGTAGATAGGCTGGCCCAGTTCTGCTGGGACTATTAAGAAAGTTGGGGGCTACTTTCCAAGAGCATGTTTCTCCTTTAGGGAAATATAATATTCTATCTTTTATAATATTTCCCAACATATTTCATTCTTCTAGGAGAGGGGTAGGTGCTAACATTTTACAATCCCCCCTTTTTGCCAAAATATGTGTGGGTGGCACACACATTTTATTGGCAAAAAAGTTAAAAATTGATCAGACTGTATATGCAAAGGAGGAAGCATTGATAGAAGCAGCAGAGGAAGATTCCTTCAGTGGCTCCTAAAAGGATTTCAACCATGAAGGTCTAGCAGCTAGGGGGAAAGTCCTGGAAAGAAATTTACAGTATCCAATTTTCTACATCAATTATTTTCAGATTTTTAATGTCAGTTTTTGTGAACTTCCAGTCAGGTTTGCCCCAAAATTCTTCACAGCCATGGTTTTACCTTAAGTAACTATAGGCTACCCATTTCCAAGGTTTGTTTCATGAACCTGCCTTAGCTCTTAGTTTTAAATTGAGGTTAGCCAATGTGCAATCCAGGCTATTTATTTTTCAAATTACGCACAATGAGCCCTGGGACTCCTACCAATGAGACCACCAGTGCAACATATCTTGCTTTATTGGACATCTGGGCAGCATCATTTGTGAGTCAGAATCGGGTTGGGATTTGGAGTTCTCTTTTCTGTTATCTCTTCAAGTGAGGGAATTGCCTGACGGACATGCTCCCTCTCTCATGGAATTGGCTGTGAGGTATGACTGCTTGGGCCTTAGTGCTCCAGACCAAAAACCAGTCTAGGAGAAGCTTTGTGTGGAGGTAGGTGAAGGGGATAGCCTCAGTCTGATTCTGAAGTGTGTGTGTGCACACACGCTGCTTCAAGACAGATGATACAAACATGCTAGACAAATTTCCCTCCCACCAGACAGAAATCTAAGGTGTTCAGAACTTGCTGTGCCAGCCACTCCCAAATGCAATCCCTCCAAGAATCCATTTAACTAATCAATTACAATATGAATGAAGCAAAGAAATAAAAATTTTCAGTGAATTCCCGCCCTCCCCCATAGTCTTTCCAGCTGTCTTCTGGGGATTGAAAAGAGTCTTTTAGTGTCTATTGTCCATCTCAGGGTATTCACTTTCATGTCTGTTAGGCTTGGCTTGGTGATAAGGTTTGGGAAGGTCTGCTCCACTCTGGTTGCTGTGATGACTTTCTTGTGGATGGCTGAATCCAAACCCAATTTCCTGGCTAAAATGTATGGAAAATCTCCTCTAGAGGCAACATTTAGGTCAGTGTGATCTGCTTCCACAGGTTGGAAGCAGCCCTGCTTCTGTACAAGACTAAAAAACATGGGAACGGGGAAGTCTGCCCCCTTTGGGGACGATCCTCCCAGGAAAGGCATTGTTGGAAGATAAGAGGTGGGGCAGTAGAGTGGGGGTGGATAGATAGCTTGCCGGCAGAGTTTGAGAGGGAGAAAGCATCAGTACTACATTTATTAAACATAATGGGGGTAACAAAATGGGGTTAGGGTTAGGAGGGGAAGCTGGATTCACATGCTTCAGGAAAAGGATGGACAGATAAAACCATTTAAACACATACAGTAAATGCAAGAATGAAAAACTTTCCTGTAAAGGAACTTAAGACAGTCCCTTATAACCTTGGGCTGTCCTTAAGGTACAGAGAGGGGAGTAAACTTCACCCTGTTTGGCTGGCCAGGCAAGCTCAGGGTGAAGGCATATTCATTGCTTAATTCAACATTATTTCTAAAAATTTAATTATTTTTTTCTCCTAGAGAAAATTTAACAGTTGCAATTACCTCGAGCTCACACAAACACTTGCATGCACATATACATGCTAATATAAAAGAAAGAAAATAGAATTCTCAGGTTTACCACAGTTAAATTAGGGAAGGCACAAATCTTTACAAACATATCATGTGGTTGCATGGAAGACAGAGACGAAGAAAGAGAAACACAAACAAACAAAAAACAACCTTCCTATTTACATATTTCCATTAAGTACCTTTATTTAGGCAAATTGGTTTTCCAGCTCCATCCCTGAGCAAAGTCTACTCTTTACACAACCTTTTTGCTCACAACTTCTTACCAGCCAGGACAAGCATCTGCCGTTCATCCCAAGCCTCAAGCAAATCTTCGGGGGAGGGGGGGCAGTCCTGTCACAACACTCAAGCTATAGCTTCCCATGTTTGCCTTCAGATGTGGGGTTCACTTTGGCTTAGCTGGGTCAGAACCTGAAACAGCCTATCAATTTTCCGACAAAAAGAAAAAGCGTCCGGGAAGACTGGCTCCCTCACAGAGTACAGTTACCTCCTTTATAAGCAACACAGCCTATTAGTTTCCGGACCAAAAAGAAAAAGTGATCCAGAAGAACCTGCTGCCCACTACACAGATAAGTATTAAGCAAATGAATATGGGCACCTCCTAACACAGGGCTTTGCTCAGTGACTTCTCAGCTCATTCACTTTTCCATTCCATTTTCACACACACACACTTCCTTTTTCTAACAAAATAACTAACCAAAGGTCCTATGCTCTGGCAAATCCCCCAATTATCTCCAGACTCTGTTGGTCTTTCTGCAATAAGGAAATGCACAGAGGAAACAAGATCCAGCTGTGATTGGGAGAAGGGTCCTCTCACTCACACACACACAAGCATACACACATTTCCCTCACTTTTCTGGGCTTTAAAAGTTAAAATGTAGAGGTACTCACCTTCTTTCCAAACAGCCTTTGAGCTCAACACTCAATACCCCTTTAAAAACGCTGTTCCAAATGGCCAAGGCCTGGGAAAAATTCACCCACAGATTCAATGGGTCCATGCTGGCAAGGGAGACTTACCCAGGCCAGTTCCATTGATCAGGTTAGTTTGGAGTCCCATCTTTGGGTGCCAAATTGTTGGAAGAAATGTTCATCTGGTTCAGTTACAAGTGGGGAGAAAGACAGAAAAAAATCCTTCCAATCAAGAGAGTGTATGTCCATACAGCCTCTTTATGTCATTTGAAACTTTTCAAATGTGTTGGCAACTCAGCGCACACACTTATGAGCCATCATGTTACAGATCAGAAAAACTCATCTGAAGGGAAATTCAATTTCTGTTATACTTCTTGAATACAATTACTGTTCATAGGCAATTGTAGAGGCAGAAAACAAAGGTCTCTTTAAAAAGATCTTAAACACAAAAGCTATGTAACAATTTGGACACATAACAAGCACTCAGATTTAAGATGCAACAGACAGCCTTAAATCCTTTCTAAGAAGCTGGGAAAATTGCAAGAATGATGTATTCCATTGCTTCAACGCTTATCTAAAAGTTGCATCTAGGCTGCCCAAATAGGGATTACTGTTAGATGGCAATTAAGAAATACAGAAAACTGCAACTCTTTGCTGCCATTTATTGGTTAGCTTAATACATTTGGAAGAAAAATAGCATGAAAAATTATTGGATTGAATTCAGAACACATTCAAGAACCATTCAAATATATGTTTGGTATTGTGACAGCATTTCCCATGGTTGGTAACATAGGGTAGGATTGGAACATTAGCTGAAGGGGGGTGGGAACCAGCAATCGCTTCTTTTAGAATGTTGTCCTATGGAGCTGGATATACAATCACCTAGTCTCTATATGGACATGAAAGACATACTGTGGGGGCATCACAACTTGTGCTGACATGATTTTCTCCAGACTTCAAGACAGGAGGAATACATACAAAACAGCATTTGTTTTGAGAACTCAAAGGCTCTGCTAAGATATTGAAATGCTCCAGTCAGTTGGAGGCAAGTACTACATAAGACAATAACTTAATCTTTTCTGGTAGCCAGATTGTAGTTTAGATTTCAAAATTGCTTTGCCTAATAGTCCAGCATGTGGTTATCTCCTTAATTGGTTTCATTATTCATTGTGTAGCAATTGATTATCTTATATGATATGGCAGAATACACACTCTGAGAGGTCTACTGTCTGGTCTTATAGTCATTCAACAATTTTTATACAGCTGACTGTGACATCTGAAATATGGCTGGTTAGCCTTGTAATGTATGGATCAGAAACTTACAAGTAAGACTGCATAGTCAGAATGTCCATGTGGGTTATGACTATCGGGTAAATTGAGCCCTGTAAATTAATGAGGTATGAATCGCGGCATTTCCTTGAAGCATACTTTTTAAATAAGCAAAATAAACCCGAGATATATTCTAAGAAACACATTTTATTGTAAATAAAGTAAAAACAAAACTTACTAAGTTAATGATTACATTTCGGCAGAATTCCTATCTGCCTTGGCAGATGGACAAAAGAAAGTAAAGTGAAAGAAAAAATGATGAAGGAATGTGTACATGTGTAGTGAAGCTGAGATAAGAGTCAATTCATTCTACCGTATAACTCAGAATGTAAGCATGGCTGGCAAACCAAATAAACGCAGTGACACCCCTTCTTTTGCCAGTTGAGCGGACATCAGGTACATCATCAAATAAGGCACATCTTCTTATGCAGATACTCGTGTTGTGCTGCTGGAAGCAGTTTGTTGAGCATGTCAGCAATTTGATCATGTGTAGATACATATTGCAATTTAACAAAACCTTGTTTAACTAATTGCTTTGTGTTTTGATAACGAATGTCAATGTGTCTGGACCTAGAACCTGTGAAATGTGACTCAGAAATATAAACCACCGATTCATTATCTTCCATCACGGTGATTGGTTGAATCGGACGTGTCCAGATATCTGTGATCAAAGCATCAAACCATGTTAGAGAATTACATGCATCTGAAACACAAGCATATTTAGCTTCAGTAGATGAACAAGAAACAAAATTCTGTTTTCTCACTTGCCAGTAAACAGGACATCGATTTAGGAACATCATATAACCTGAAGTACTTTTACATGTTTCTTATCACTTGCCCAATCAGAATCTGCATAACAACATAATTCTGCATAATCAGTATGTGTTGGTTCTAACAATAACTTCATATGTTTAGTGTGTTTTAGGTATTTCAATAACTTCTTAACGCATGCCCAATGAAGCTGCTTTGCCTTACCTACATGTGGTGACAAGAGCTTAACACTAAGTGCAATGTCGGGTCTGGTCCAACTACTAATGTACAACAGTGACCCAATGACTGAACGATAAAGTATTTGATCCTCGAACTCAGGACTTGATTCATGTGTCAAGTTGTGAAAACCTGTTTTCATGGGTGTCTTTGTTGTGTTAGCATCCTTCATATTGCAATGATGCAGAATGTGGTCAATTTTCTCCTCTTGTGAAAGACTAAACCCCTTCTGCGTTTTATCAATCTGAACACCTAAGTAAGTGCTAATATGACCTAAAGATTTCAATGTGAAGTATCTCTGCAAAGCTTTAGCAAAAAACTCAGTCATTTTCTTATTTGGACCAATATAAACAATATCATCAACATGAACAAGAATTATCTCATATGCATTATTAGATCTTTTTGTGAACACGCACTCATCAGTTTCGGACTTAATAAAGCCCATTGAATTTAGTTGTCAGTAAGACATAAACTAAATTAAATTTAGTTTACATTAAACATGACTGTTTCAGACCATAAAGACTTTTGTTTAGAAACCAGATATGCCCTTCTTGCTGTCAGAATCCTGGAGGGCCTCTCATGTAGATCTCTTCATCTAGGTCAGCATGTAGACAAGCCATGTCAACATCGAACTGGAAAACTTCTAAACTAAGAATAGTTGCAGTGGCTAAAGCAATTTTTACACTCTCAGTTCTGACTGTTGGTGAGTAGATGTTTGTGTAGTCCTCAGGATAATGTTGAGTGAAACCCTGGGCTACAAGTCTGGCCTTGTACAATGATTCACCATTTGGCTTCTTTTTAATTTTGTAGACCCATCGAGTGCCAATGACTTTTCTGTTTGGTGGAGGTTTTGCAGGTGTAAATACCTTAAGTTTCTTTAAACTCTCCATTTCATCCTGCATTGCCTCATACCACTTCTCTTGCTCTGAATCAGGAAGATGCTTGATTTGTGTGAACGTATCAGGAGGAAGTGTATAATTGCAAATCAAAGGCAAAGGTGTTTTTGTCAGTTGCCACGAATATCGCTGTGGAGGGATTCACTTTGTGACCCTCTTGGAACGTCTCAGAACAACAGTCCATTCTTCTTCTGCTTCATCCTCGTCCTCACATTTGTCGCTAGCATCAGCATCTGCGGCTCGCAAAGACTGAACATCAGGTTGAGAAGAACTAGTGGATGGAATATCTTCCTGTGAATCTTGGTCATCAGGCTGCGTGGCATCTACAATATCATCTCTAGGAAAATAAACTCCAGGATCATTGGAATGAATCCTGGACCAATCAACATCTTCGTCAAAATTAGCAGATTGGGAAATCACAATTACATGTTTAGGCTCAATAAATTTGCTCCATTTTGAATTATCATCAATACCCATAAATCTCAGTCTCTTTGCTGCTGGACCTCCTTTTCTTCTTTGAGCTAAGGGAATATTCACCATAGCGTATGAACCAAAAATATCGGGGTTGTAGCCATACATCATGAAGAAAGGAGTCTGATTTATTACACTGCTCCAAGTACGGTTGACAATGTAATTTGCATATTTGATAGCTTCACCCCAGTATGGGTTATTGAGATTGGTGTCTTCTAGGAGACAACGCATCATGGTTTGTAAGACCCCTTGTCTTCGTTCTGTGACTCCGTTATGAGCCGGTGTGTACGGAGCGGATATCTGATGAAGAATTCCATTCTTACGCATCCAGTCCTGGAAACGCTGAGACATGAATTCGGCACCACGGTCACTCTGGATTCTGGTGATGCGAACTTGGTGTTGGGTAGAAACAAGTGCTGCAAAGTCTTTAAAGATCTGAAAGGTCTCAGATTTCTCTTTCATAGGATATACATATCTGTTCTGACCCCCTTTCCTCCTTTGCCCACACAGAACACGCTCTGGAACAGTACAAGGTAACAAGGTTTATTGCACAAACAAACAGAAGGTTCCGTGGCAGTAAACCACCAAGACAAAACTCACAAAAAGAAAACACGAAAGCAGCTATCCAGCTTGCTAGAATTCCAGACTAGAACTTCTGGCATAAGTCCTCTGTTGACTGCTGCAAAGGGCGTATGCACAGTCAACCCTTTTATAACCTGGAGAGGAGCCTCCTGATCAGCAGCTGAGAGCTCTTACCGCCGATAATTATGCCCACACTCCTTGCGTCTATGGGTGCGGCGATAACGAGCGTCCAGGAACTCCCTGTTCAGCTCTGACTCACTGTCTCGTGATTCCTCCCCACTGCTCCAAGGCATGGCATTGGGAGGCCCCCTCCTCTGGCTCTCACTGCTACTCCATGCCTCAGGCGCCTCCTGGTGGCCGACCAGACTCTCCGATCCCTGCTCAGCGTCGGAACCCTGTCCAGGTCCCCCACCTCCTCTTGAGCCGACTCATAGGAACCCTCACTCTCGGAGTCTGGTGGCAGCGGCAACTGCTCCTGCTGGGCCACAACACATATCCATATCTAGAGTAATTATCAACAATTGTTAGAAAATATTTTTTACCACCAAGTGTTGGTGGAAAAGGACCAACTATGTCAGTGTGTACCAAATCAAAAATGCGTGTTGACAGGCATGTAGCATGTTTGGGAATGGCTGCTGCTTTGGATTTGGCCTTCTTGCAGACAGCACAATTCAAAAACATCTTACACCCTTTTAGATCTAAACCTTTTGCGAACTCCGGCATTTTCCTAAGGACACGGAAACTGGCATGCCCCAATCTTCTATGCCACTTGTGGATACACCTGGAATGCAAAGGTTTACCAGTTAGTAAATTCTCAACATTAACAGTTTTGTGAGGAACCTCAGGCTTGCTCTGAGCAACCTGTTTCCTTATTTTCTGTTTGTTGGCTTTAGGAGCCTTTGGAGTAGCTACAGAATCTCTCACTGGAACATCTCTCTCTGGGCCTGTGTTCTCCTTTTTTGGAGTCTGTATACTTGCCTGTGTTTGCAGTTTAGGCTTTGGTTTTATGTAATAAACACCACCAATTAGCATGGTTTCAGCAACAGTATCTCCATTTTTAACTATGTAACTTGCTTTTTTGAGGTGGTGAACCTGGAACTTTAACACTCTAGACAAGTGACTTTGACTAAGCAAATTACTAGTTGCTGTATGTATGTAATAAAGATCAGGGATGAATGCACCGAGCTCTTCAACATAAACAGTTCCTTTTCCCATGACCTTACAAGGATGATTGGAGAAAGAATAAAGTTTACCTAGTTCAGGTTCAGGCTCGTGCATCTCTGGGAAACAATTCCTTTCTTTTTTTTTTTTTTTTTTTTTTTTTTATAATAAAATTTTATTGGTTTTTCAAGATTTATAGGGAAAAGGGTAAATGGACAGGTATACAAATTTTGGCAGTTGCAAAGTGTGTGAGGCCCCCCTCCCTCCATACCCATAGTATACATTTAATATAATGCATTAGTATATAATTGATTACAGTCAGCATATTAGTTCTATTATTAAATTCAATCAAATTAAACATTACAGTATAAAATCCAAATATAATTCCATTTTCACTTTCGGTCAGTTTATAATAATATGATTTTCTTGTTTATTTTTGTGATCTGAGTCTTCTTGCTATTGCCCCATCTCCCTCCACTGGCAGAGCTCTGGCCCCTCCCGTGTCCTGCGTGTCCATTGTGGTATCTGGTGGTTTCTCTAGGAGTGTTTTATTTTTTTCCATAAAGGCCTGCGCCTCTATGGGTGAATTAATTCTAATTCTTGTCTCCTCCCAGAATATCAACATACCTTCAGGCATCAACCATCTAAACCACACCCCTTTCTGGTATAATTTATTCGCTAATTGCGAATAATTTTTTCTTTTTTCTCTAATCTTCTTAGGGATCTGCTTCAGAATGGTTATCTCCATATCATGATATATCAATGCTTGCCCCCTTTGTACACCCAGAATTTCATCTCTTGTGCTTTTTCTAAGGAATTTAATGTGAACCTCCCTGGGTACATTGTGTGTTCTAGCGTAAGCTGAATTCACTCTATAAACCAGATCTATATCCCACCCCATCTGTTGTTTTTCTTTGTGTGTGTAGTCAGCCAGAATGTTTGTCATAATGTCCCTTATATTTTCCCCATCTTCTTCTATAACATTTTGAAATCTAAGATAATAGGACATTCTCTCAAATTCTAATTTCATCTGTTGGATGTCAAGATCTTTGTTCCCTTTCTGCACAGCTTCCACCCCCCCCCTCACCTCCTCCACCCCCCCTTCCACAAGATCCAGTCTCTGTGAGTTCTTATAAATTTGGGCTTGATTTTCTTTAATTTCATCTTTCATTTCCCTTAGCTGTTTCTTGATTTCCTCCTGGCCCTGTAAAATTTGTTGAAGCATTTGTTGAAAGTCCATCTCTGTAGTCTTAGGTTGCATCAGTTCTGTTATCTTGGACTGTGTGGCTGGACTGGATGTTACAGATGTTGGAGCAGATGTGGCAAAGCC
Organism: Natrix helvetica; assembly: GCF_964273705.1. Taxonomy (NCBI): domain Eukaryota; kingdom Metazoa; phylum Chordata; class Lepidosauria; order Squamata; family Natricidae; genus Natrix; species Natrix helvetica. The sequence continues at coordinate 70,208,496 of NC_138554.1, read as the reverse complement.
AGATTTCCCAGGAGGTGGTCTTTTGGATGCCATCCTTTATAACATTAGAAGTTCAGTCCATATATAAGATAAACAGTTAGAAAAGAAGGGTAGCCAGGTGAGATCCGGGAGCAGAAGAACCAGGCAGAAGAGAATCTCTCTAATAAGTCTGGCAATAGATGAAAGGTTTCCCCTAGAAAGTTCAAAAAGACCAATCCACAAGAGATTCCTCTGGGAGACACGGAGACAAAGACCGGAAGCCTGAATTTTAAAGGTGGAGTCAGGTTTCACAGTTCATAAAGACAACGGAAGTGTGCCATCTTGCCCTGCCAGTTTTGGGCACAGAGGCATATCAAAGTTTTAAAAAGTTCCAAAAGTCCTCAAATCACAGTAAATAGTGAAATTAGATTGCAAAGAAAATCATCCAACCTGGGTGAGGCTTCATTCGTTGGCTCTCCCCCCTCCTCCTTCCCCGGGGGCTGAGAGCAAAATTATTCCTCGCCGCTTATCCAAGGGGGGGGGAAACCCCCCTCCCTCCAGCCGCGCCTCCAGAATACTCCGAAAGTTATTTAAAGAAAGCTAACTAGTTCTTTGTGCAAAATAGGGCATGAAGAGAGAAGCAGCCTCACCGCACCGCAGCTGCTTCCTTCAATTGCTTCATTCTCCCGACGGCTTTAGCGAGGCGCGAAGCGCAGAAACGCGAGGCGCCCTCCGATCTAGCTCCCCGGTGCCTTGGGCGCGCGAGAGACCTCCCGCCGGCCGCCGCCGATGCAGGAGCTCCCCGCGATGCCGCCCCTCCGGCAGGACCCCTCTGAGGGGTGTCCTGTGCCCCCCAAGGAGTGGGGAAGCCCACCGGAGAGCCGGAGCGGGCAAAGAGCTGCCCGTCGCCGCTGCCGCCGGAACCGGAACTCCAACAATTCCTTTCCATAAGTAACATGCAACGCTGCACCACTGTCCAAAGTCCACAAAAGCTGTCTGTCGTACTCTGGATCAGGTTGTGGATCATTGGTTAAGTCCAATGTGGTGAGTGGAGCTTGAGGATCATGCCTTGGACCACAACGACCTTGTCTTCTGCCTCTACCTCTGCCTCTGGAGTCTGTTCCTCTGGGCTGGTATGTGACAGGAGCTGGAATTCATTGGGAACAATCCTGGATGTCATGTCCCACACAGTTACAGATGTAGCATCTTGGCATTTTTGGAGCGTAGGCTCTTTCTCAGAAGGGACATCTTGCTGGAGCTCTTATTATTATTTATTATTTCTTTAGATTTCTAAACCGCCCCCTCTCCCAAAAAGGGACTCGGGGCGGTGTACAGTCAGATAAAATGCAGATAAAATACATGAATAACAATATAAATAATATAAAACAATTGAATACTAAACATTTAGGTGGAGGAGATGAGACTGTACAAGAAATAAATATGCTATGGAAACCCTAATTAAAATCCCCAATTAAAATACCCAAACCCAGTTAAAATATATCCCTGGGAGGCAAAACTAAGAGAGTGCCAGGCCAGCTTATTGAAACAGGTGAGTCTTTAATTTTTGATGGAAGGAGCGGAGGTCGGTGGTGGTTCTGATGACGGGGGGGAGGTCATTCCAGAGGGTTGGGCCCATCACAGAGAAGGACCTACTCCTAGGTGTCGCCCGCTGGCATTGCCTAGCGGACGGCACCAGGAGGAGTCCCTCCCTGTGTGAGCGGATTGGTCGTAGGGACGTGTGTGTTAGGATGCGATCCTGCAGATAACTAGGTCCTATGCCATGGAGCGCTTTAAAGATGGTAATCAATACCTTGAAACGCACCCGAAAGGCCACAGGTAGCCAGTGCAGCTCGCGCAGGAGGGGTGTTACGTGGGAGTATCGTGTACTCCCCATGATGACCCGCGCGGCTGCATTCTGGACAAGCTGCAGTCTCCGGATGCGTCCCAAGGGAAGCCCCATGTAGAGGGCATTGCAGTAGTCCAGGCGAGACGTCACCAGCGCATGAATGACCATGCGCAGGGCACTCCGGTCCAGTAGGGGGCGCAATTGGCGCACCAGGCGGACCTGGTGGAACGCCCCCCTTGCCACGGCTGCCACATGGTCCTCCATTGACAGCCGGGCATCAAGGAGGACGCCCAAATTGCGCGCCCGTTCCACAGGGGACAGTTGTTCGCCCCCTATGGCCAGCGATGGTGTCAGCTGGCTGAACCGAGGTGCCGGTAGCCACAGCCACTCGGTCTTGGAGGGGTTGAGTTTGAGTCTGTTGTCCCCCATCCAGACCCCGATGGCTTCCAAACACCGGGACATCACTTCGACAGCCTCGTTGGGGTGGTTTGGGGTTGAAATGTACAGCTGAGTATCATCAGCGTACAGGTGGTACTCAACCCCAAAACCACGGATGATCTCACCCAGCGGCTTCACATATGCGTTGAACAGGAGAGGCGAGAGGACCGACCCCTGTGGCACCCCACAAGTGAGTGGCCTCAGGGTCAACCTCTGCCCCCCTGTCAACACACATTGCTTCCGGTCGGAGAGGTAGGAGCCGAACCACCGCAAAACGGTGCCTCCGACTCCCATCCCCTCTAACCGGCGCAATAGGATACCATGGTCGATGGTATCAAAAGCCGCCGAGAGGTCTAATAGGACCAGGATAGAGGAACAACCCCTATCTCTGGCCCTCCAGAGATCATCAACCAACGCGACCAAGGCTGTCTCTGTGCTGTGCCCGGGTCGGAAGCCGGACTGGCATGGGTCTAGATAATCGGATTCGTCCAGGTGTCGTGGAAACTGCTGCGCCACCACATTCTCAACAACCTTCGCCAAAAAGGGGAGGTTGGAGACTGGACAGTAATTAGCTAGCTCCATTGGGTCGAGCGAAGGCCTCTTGAGCAAGGGTCTCACCACCGCCTCTTTCAAGGCAGTTGGTAAGTATCCCTCACCCAATGAGGCGTTCACCAGGCCCAGAAGCCAGCCTCGTGTCACCTCCCAGGCTGCCAGTACCAGCCAGGAGGGACACGGGTCCATTGAACATGTAGTGGGCCGCAGCCGTCCACGCAACCTTGATCTTGATGCGGGTGGTCTACGCAAATGTGGTGTGGCTAATATAAATGATTCTTCTTCAATTAAAAACCTGCAAATATTGTTGACTGTGCGTTGAGCAATAGGCACATGGTTAATCTTTGCAATGGCATCTTCCCACTCATAATTCAATGAGTTAATGATAATGCTGATCATTTGAACATCATCAATAAAATGGCCTCTTTCTCTCAATTCTTTTCTCATTCCTTTCAGTTTGGTCAAATGTCCACCAATTTGTTCACCAGGTTTCAATCTCGAACCATGGAACTCAGACATGAGCAAACAGGCCTGTAGCAATTTTCCAATTGGACCCAAATTTGTTGGGCCGTTGCATCAGGCAGAAAAGTAACCTGCAGTTCAGTATCCATGGACATCAATAATGTTGTGCAAGCCTTAGTCTCTAAGTCTCTTATCGCAGGAGTCCATGGCTGGGCAGGAGGATTAAACACCATACAATGGGTAGCTTCTCTGCAAAGCAAGATTGTAACCGCACTGACCTGGGCCTTATAATTCTGCCCTGACATTTTTAATTTTGACTCACCAGTCAATGGAGCAACAGAAAACACCTGTTGAGGAATCTGCATTTGAAAAGCTTGCTGTGCAGGTAAAAATGCTTGTTGTTGCCCCTGTGGTCGCTGTAATTGAATCTGTGGTTGTTGTACTACAGCTTGGGCCAGTGCTTGAGCAGCAATATTAACATGGCTTGCTGGAGGCAAGAAGGCACCAGCACCATCAGGGGGTGCTGAAAATTGGGCCTGTGGAGGCACTTGTTGCATTGCAGCCTGAATATATGAGTAATTTAATGACATGTGTGATAAAGTCTGTTGCAATGTGTGTAATTGCTCCTGGATTTTAACATGCATGTCGGCTCTCTGTAGTAAATTATTTCTGCCAGGAGATGGTGCTGCAGTTACAGTTTTTGGCTGTAATATTTCTGCCTGCGTGGCATGTGCAATTGGAGAACAAAGGAGATCACGTGATAATTGTGGCATGTTCACAGTTCTCTGTTCTGATTTGCCTGACACAATATCCTCCAGCGGGTGTGTCTTAGGCTTTGGAGAAGAAGGCAAGATGGCGTTTTCAGAAATTTGAAAAGCAGGAGAATCCCTCTTATCTGACTCGAACATGGAAAAAACCTTCTTGGCCTGGAATAATTCACATTCAAAAAATTCTATGTGATCACAATAGCTTTTCATAGCTTGCTCAGAGCTTCAGGGAGAATTATACATTTGTCTCTCTGTGTGGGAGTGAAATTGCTCTGGCTGTGAAAGCTTTGGCCTGGCACCAAGGGTTTCAAAATCTCTAAGAAGTGTTTGGGAGCATGCGTAATTATAAGGAGGTATTACTGACCTCGGTCGGAGTACGTCGCCTTCAGAAGCAGCCCTTTCTTCTTGAGACCTATGTAAGAACATTTCCTCCTTTTGTTCTCCCATGGCAGATTCTTCATCCAGTCTGGTTGCTGAAGCAAGCGGGGCTTCAAGAGTTGTAAATCTGTGTAAGATGTTTTTTGCTTCATCATCAGAGAGATTAGAGCCATCGGAATGTGATCTAAATTTCTTTTTCTGTTTCGGCATCTTAGAAGTGATTTAAAATCAGCGTTCCTCAGTCGCGAGATAAATCATCTGTCTAAATTAGCCTAGGCACTTATCTTCAAAATAACAAGCAAGGAAAAAGCCATAAATCAATCATCCTCTTGCTACCATTTGTCATGGGTAAATTGACCCCTATAATTAATGAGGTATGAATCTTGGCATTTCCTTGAAGCATACTTTTTAAATAAGCAAAATAAACCCGAGATATATTCTAAGAAACACATTTTATTGTAAATAAAGTAAAAACAAAACTTACTAAGTTAATGATTACATTTCGGCAGAGTTCCTGTCTGCCTTGGCAGATGGACAAAAGAAAGTAAAGTGAAAGAAAAAGTGATGAAGGAATGTGTGCATGCACAGTGAAGCTGAGATAAGAGTCAATTCATTCTACCGTATAACTCAGAATGTAAGCACGGCTGGCAAACCAAATAAACACAGTGACAATGGCACTGTGAGAGCTAGTTATAAATATGAACTATAATTGATCTGGATTATCAGCAGCAGAAAAAATTCTCTTAAGACAAAGTGATTCAGTCTCTACTGAAAATTATCCAAAACCAACAAGATAGGTCATTTCAGTTTGAGCAGAGCAGTGTGAATTGGGAAGAGTGTTTTATTTAACTGTTTAAATGCTTGGGTTAACTAATATTGAAAATACAACATTTTAATTAGTTTTTCTTTATTATGTAGTATTGTGCTTGTCATTTATGTCCATTTGCATCACTTGGCAAAGAATGGGGCCATAAGTGATTTTGAGCCCAGTCCTTGGGCTCATTCTCTGTCAGTAAATCATTTTGAGTCCCATTAAAGGACATTAGGGAATGGAGAAAAATAACTACTACAAGAAAGAAGGAGTCAAAAAGTGTGATAAAGTGGAAACCTTTTCTTAACAACAATGATAATGTACATTCAGTAAGAAAAAACACATGGAAGGAATTGCAATGTAGTGATTTCATTCTGTCTACTGTGCTTTTAAACAGTTACATTATAAACTGCCTAGCAATGCAGACAGTGTTCCTTATAGTTCTATTATTCACTTACTATACAAGGTAACTTGTATAAAATATGGGGAAATATGGGAGTTTTTCTGCACCAAGGAGATTGGAGCATCTAAAGCAGCGATGTCGAACCTTTTTTGGCTCGCGTGCCACAAGTGGGGGGAGCGTGGGGGGGTCGTGTGTGGGCGTGCCACACCCATAATGCAATGCATGATCCCCTAGTGCGCATGCGTGCACAACGCGCCCCCCATTTTTACATGCTTTTTTTTGCCCTCCCCAGGCTCCAGAGGCTTTATAGGAGCCTGGGGAGGGCGAAAAGAGCCTCCCCCGCCCCCCCGGAGGCCCTCTGGAGGCTTCAGGGACCGTCCGGAGGCTTCCCTGATGCCTTTGGAGCACTTAACACCACCCTCCGAGCAACCCAGAAGTCACTTCCGATTTGTTCGGAGGGTGGTTTTAAGCGCTCCGAAGGCGTCAGGGAAGCCTCCGGACGGTCCCTGAAGCCTCCGGGGAGGGGAGGCTCTTTTCACCCTCCCCAGGCTCCTATAAAGCCTCTGGAGCCTGGGGAAGGCGAAAAATAGCTTTTAAAAAGGTGAACTCACCTCGCGTGCCCTGACAAATGGCTCCGCGTGCCACTTGTGGCACGCGTGCCATAGGTTCGCCATCACTGATCTAAAGCATCATACAGAATCACTTTGCTGGTAGGTCTATCAGAAATGTTATAAATATATGCACATACATGTGCAAATATCTGGAAAAAAACTTTGAAGCTGCCATGCTGGCCCTTCTAGAGAACATAGCTGATTTAAACACTTTAAGAAAAGGTCTTTCATGCGTGCCCACTTCACTCTCCAAATGTATTCTCCTAATGTTACCCTACTATGAAATCAGTTACAGTGGGAGAGTAATTGACCTTAAATCAAATAAGATTTGCAAAGTTAAAACTGAAACTCTGAAAAAGAATGTGGGGAAAAAGTGCAACCAACAGCAAAACAGTGGTGAAATACAAGTAGTTCTTGACTTATCACAGTTCAAATGTTAGTGACTGTTCAAAGTTACAACAGCACTGAAAAAGGTTATTTATCAACATTTTTCACACTTACAACAGTTGCAGCATCCCCATGGTTATGTGATTAAAATTCAGACACTTGGCAACCAACTCATATTTATGACAGTCACATGTGCCGGAGTCACATAATTCCTCTTGCAATCTTCTGACAAGCAAAATCCATTGGGAAACCAGATTCACTTAACAATTGTGTTACTAAGTTAACAATTGCAGTGATTCACTTCACAAATGTGGCAGGAAAAGTCGTAAAATGGGGCAAAGCTCATTTAATAAATTTCTCAGTTAGCAAGATAAATTGTGGTTGTAATTGTAATCATATTACACATATGATATACATAGCCTCACTTAGTGGCCACAGTTGGGGTCTGCAACTCTGTTGCTTAGTGCTTCCAACCACTGGAAAAATCATGATTGTGACAAGTTTGCAAACTCAGTTGATAAGAAAAGTTTTGTCTTTTACATAACCACAACTTATGATTTTACTTCACTCTTCCTTATTATCTCTACTTGTTGCAAGCCAGCAGCAAAGCATATAAATAATATTCACATGGCCACGGGACACTGCAATGATCATAAATATGCCCTGGTTGTGAAGTGCTTGAACAAGCAATTGTGCCCAAGGGATGATTGTAAATGCAAAGGCCTGATCACCAAACTTTTTTCTTCCCTTACACTTTTGTAACTTCAAACAATTGCTAAATTGGTGAACAAGAATTATCTGTAACTTAAATTTCCAATAATTTCCAGTCTTTACAGTATTTCATATTAGAAAATATGCCAGCATAAATAGCTGTTACAATGCTATCTTTACCTACTATGATTATAGATAGTACATCTGCTTAAGCTGATAAAAGGAAATAGGGTAAGTAATAATCTCCAAACATCTTCTGAAATTGGCCATCCGAGTTAGAACTTCAGGGAGGATTTCCCAATTATGCAAGCTGTCAGCAAGAGGAGCAGGCTGTCCCACAAAGCAGTAAGTTTGTTTTGTTGGTGGTCTTCAGGGCAATCTAGATACTACACTGAGAAGGTAGTTGGATTAACTGACATCTTATGTTTCTTACAACTCTTCAGTGATCCTGAGATAACAGAGAAGCTTGCAGCTGGTGGTTTAACTAACTGTCTTTAACAATCTAGGGACCAATTCCTAAAGATATGCAGTATTCGGATTCAAATATGATTGAATTCATAATAGGTATGTCACATACTTGCCCTGACTACAGTGGTTTCCACCAAGATCCTCTGTTTCGGCAGGAACAGAGGTTTAATCCTATTGGTCAAAGGGTATGATAGCTCCCTATAAAAGGGCTGCTGTCAGACTCAACCTTCGCTGGATTGTTCTCACTTGTTGTACTTAATAAAGAACTCTTGTTACCATTAAGTTTGTGTGTGCCTATCCATTGCCCAATCTAACACTGGTGATGGTGGGGTTGGAAGGCAACTAGCTGAACCAAAAGAGCGTAGCAATCCAGCAAGTACATCCAGCCTGGAGCTCAGCACGGCTTCAAGCAGCCATTTTTGAGTGGCAAACTCAAAACGCCCTCTGAACACAAAATGGCCATGCATGCCCCACCGACTCTGTATGACCCAATTACCGAGCACTGGGACTCGTACATGCTACGATTTGACTGCTTCCTCGAGGCAAACGACCTCATGGGCCTTTCTGAAGGCAGCAAGAAGAACATGTTCCTTGGATACTGTGGCCAGGAAGTGTTCGAGATGGCGAATGACATCTCTGAGCTGACACTGCTACAATCAATTGCCTGGTCCGTGCTTCAGCAGACGCTGAGGGCCCACTATGCGCCTAAGCCGTCCAAGCATGTTTGCCAGCATGAGTTTAACATCAGAAACCAGAAGGAGAGTGAATCAATTAATGAGTACGTTGTGGCGCTCCGTAAGGACGCAGCTTACTGCGAATTCCGAGACCTGGACGAGCTGCTTCTCGACCGCATAATTTGCAGCATATGGGACATTAACCTACAGAGGAGGTCACTCGCTAAATCTAACCTCACTCTGCAGATCACCTTGGATGAAGCCAGGGTATCCGAATCAGCCATCAAATCTACTGAGACTCTGCAGAACCAAAGCACTCCACAAGACACGCAAGAGTACACGCATACAACGCGAGGCTGCAGAGCCCGAAAGCTCAGAGGGTGAAGAAGATTGACAGCTGCCGCTTGCGCAGTAGCTGCACCCAGCTGGCACGCAAATTCAAACTGCGTCTCCCGCCTTGCGCTAGGTGCGGAGGAGACCATGCCAGATCAGCTTGCCATTTCCGCGACGCAACCTGCCAGCGCTGCGAGCGAAAGGGGCACATTGCCAAGGTGTGCCAGAGCGAATTCCCTGCCACTGCCTGGCAGCCTAGAAACGCACCAAACCACCAACAGAGGCACCAACAGACGGGCCTGGCAGAAGCCACCACAGCGCTCAGAGGGTGACAATAGATTCACCTACCACACGTCAATCGGCCAAGTCCACACCAAGCGGCCAAAAAAGTTGAAGGTCACAGTCCTCATCAAGGACTTTCCATGTGAGATGGAGATCGACACTGGGTCATCGCTGACCATCATACTGTGGTCTACCCTAAAGCAGGCTATCCCTAGCCTAAAGAAACAGCATCTTTGCACCCCTGACATCCGCCTACGCGATTACCATGGAAACCGGGTTCCCATCGTGGGCCAAGGCACCTTCCAGGTGAAGTTCAAGCAGTTCAGTGCAGAGGCTCCTAGGGCTAGATTGGTTCCAAGTCCTGGGCCTAGAGGTGACCAGTATCAATGCCTTGAAAGACAACGGTGCTGAAGCCATCTTTAAGGAGTTCGAGGACATCTTTGGCACCGGTCTGGGTAAGTATGTGGGGACTCCAATTTCCTTTAGTTTGGACACCAACATAGCCCCAATATGGCTAAAACCCAGGGGAGTACCTTTTGCTCTCTGCCCCAAAATTGACAGGGAAATTGACAAGTTCGTAGGCCAGGGAATCCTAGAGCCGGCCGATCACGCATGCTGGGAGACCCCTAGAGTGACACATGTCAAATCTGACCAGACTGTCCACATCTGTGCAGACTACAAGCGCATAATAAATAAAGCTCTACAACATAGCACCTATCCTACACCCATTCTACAGCACCTCCTTCATTCATTAGGCCCCAGAAAAATTTTCACAAAATTGGACATGACGCAGACATACCAACAATTGCCTGTAGATGGCGCTATGGTGAAGGCCCAAACCATTGTGGCGCACATGGGTGCATTCAAATGTCACTGCCTGTAATTCAGCGTTAGTATTGCTCCTGGACTGTTCCAAAGTGTCATGGAATGGCTTTTGCAGGGGATTCCAGGAGTCGTTCCCTATTTCGACGACATCTTGGTATCAGCTGCAAATGAGGTGCAACTTTTCAAACATATAGAAACAGTTTTGGCTCGAATTAGAGACAAAGGCCTCCATCTCAAAAAAGAGAAATGCCAAATTAATGTGCCAAGGGTTGAATTCTTAGGGTACCTAATCGACGGCTCTGGGATTCACCCGACAACACCAAAAAGTCAAAGCAATTTAGGACGGCCCCACACCTCGCAATCAAACCGAGCTTCAGGCGTTCCTCAGTCTCCTTAATTTTTACAGCAACTTTCTTAAACAGAAAGCCACCGTTGCTGAGCCCTTACACCGTCTCCTGGCTAAGAACGCGAAGTGGTCCTGGGGCAGAGCTGAGGCTGCCGCATTTGCCGTGTTAAAACGACTCCTGTCGGCGGACTCCTTCCTGGTACAATACAGCCAAACCCTGCGCTGTCCTCAGCCACTGCATGCCCAATGCAATCGAAGCCCCAATTGCATTTTACTCCAGGACCTTGTGTGCCGCAGAGCGGAACTACAGCTAGCTGGACCATGAGGCTTTGGCTGCAGTGGCCGGAGTAAAGAGGTTCCATACAACTGGGATTTCGAACTGGTTATGGGCCACAAGCCATTGTTGGGCTTACTGGCTGGGGACCGACTTACCCCAGTGTCATTATCACCCCGCATGACCAGATGGACTTTCTTCCTAGCTGCCTACTCCTACCGTCTCATCCAACGACCAGGCTTCACTTTGGGACATGCTGACGCTCTCAGCCGCTGCCTGCTGCCTGAACTTCTCGTTGATCCGACCCCCAAGATGCCAGTCCTCCTCATTGACTGCCTTGTGACTGTGCCTGTCTCATCCAGTGACGTTGCCCATCACACTGCAAAGGACTCCACCATCAAGCAAATTTTGAACTGGGTGTGTGTGTGGGGGGGGGGTGGCCCAAGGGGCCTGTTAGGGCTGATTTCAAAATGTATTTTGCCAAACACGATGAGTTATCAGTTGTAAATGGCTGTTTACTGTGGGGGGAAACTGTTATTCCACCAAAACTGTGCATTGCAGTATTAGAGGCGTTACACGTAGGGCATCCTGGAATTGTCAGAATGAAGTCTTTGGCTAGGAGTTACATGTAATGGCCTAACATGGACAGGGAGATCGAAGAATGGGTGGCTACCTGCACACCGTGCCAGGAGTCCAGACCAACTCCTCCAGAAGCACCCGCTAAGGAGTGGGAGCGACCTCAATCACCATGGTCTAGGGTGCACATTGACTTTGCTGGCCCAGTTCATGGCCAGACATTTCTCGTAGTTGTGGACGCCTACTCGAAATGGTTAGAGGTAGTTCTAATGACCTCCACTACAGTAGAAGCAGTCATCAAGGTGCTACAGAGATTTTCTCCATGCACGGCCTGCCCGACATCTTGGTTTCTGACAACAGGCCCCAATTCACGGCCATGCAATTTGAGACCTTCCTAGCAGCTCAGGGAATCAGGCATGCCCTGGTCGTGCCATTCCATCCAGCCTCCAATGGTCAGGCGGAGAGAATGGTGAGATCTGCAAAAGAGGCCCTCTCTATGATGGGCCCGGGAGATTGGCAAACACAGGTTGACCACTATTTGCTAATTCAGCACATCACACCCAGTGCCACTACAGGGAGAAACCCCTCCGAGCTTCTCATGGGTCGCCTGCTAAGGTCCCACTTAGACCAGCTACACCACAATTATTCTGCCTCATCACCCCCACACTCCACAAGCAAGATTTGGACTTTTAGCATAGGGGATTCAGGATATGCCCACAACTACGCTGGGGGAACTCTGTGGGTTCCTGCCACAATGATAGGCATCATCAGCCCTCGCTCTTACTTCCTAGAGTTCGAGGATGGTAAGAATTGGAGAAGGCATATTGACCAACTCCGTGTCTGCCTCTCTAACTCCATTCTTAGACAACCAGAGGTAACTCCTGCACGAGTTAGCCAAAGCCCTACCCAAATGGAGCAAACACTCACTCCTTCCACGGCCAGCTCAAGACCGAGGGTACCGGGAAACTTATCTGATTTTGGTGCAGGCCTGCAGAGAGCTCTGAGCAAACCGGCTCTAGAAGCTCCATCCGCGGCCTGTGAAAGGTTCCAGGAGCTTCCACCAAGCAGAGCTGCGGAGCAAACAGGTCCGTCTGACCTGTCCAAGGAAACCCCTCCTACTGAACTGCGCAGGTCAGGCAGAGCTACCCAAAAGCCCACCTACCTGTGTGACTACGTAACAAGTAGGATTGTTCCATCCAAGAGGGGAAGGGTGTTAGATACTTGCCCTAACTACAGTGGTTTCCACCAAGGTCCTCTGTTCTGGTGGGAACAGAGGTTTAATCCTATTGGTCAAAGGGTCTGACAGCTCCCTATAAAAGGGCTGCTGTCAAACTCAACCTTTGTTGGATTGCTCTCACTTGTACTTAATAAAGAGCTGTTGTTACCATTAAGCCTGTGTGTGCCTATCCATTACCCAATCTAACAGTATGCTTGCTATATTTGTTGGCAGTTCCTTAATGAAGCCATGCCTTTTCTTAGGATCATACCATAGTAATGTGGGTGTCATACATATGAGGTCATCATTTTTTAGCAAAACAATCTTCAATTGTAAAGATTTTCTTTAAAAAAATAAAAGTACAAGCTAAAAATACAAACTAAGAAAAAGAAATCTATCTTATTGTATACTTATCAATAGCCACTGGTTAATCAATGTATTTATTACTATAATACAGTATAATGTGATACAAGATATTATTGTAAAGTGTCATAGAATCTCATCCATAGTAATACTATTAGTATACAGTTTTATTTGTATTGCTTTTTCCAAAATAGATAAATAACACTTTTAGGAAATATGCATTTTAGTTGAAAGAGATGTTGAGGAGATAGTAGTTTCTAGTACAGTTTCAAGTCTTTGACACTAAGGTTTACACCATTTATTTCAACATCATTCTTTGTTTAACATCACAATTTTATTGATGCTGTTATTATACATGTGGTGCTCCAAAAGTTTTGGGATTGTACCCAAGAAATCTTTTACTATTAGTGCTATCTTTATTTTTATTTTTTTGCCACAATCATTCTATTTATATTTGCAGGTATTTATATTTTGTTACCTTCTCCAGTTCTTTCTCTTCTAATCTGTTGTATCCAGATACTACCACGTCCACCATCCATTAGAATGATGGATGATGATGATGATTTTGATGCATAAATCATTTTCTTATATGTAGGTTTTTCTCACCTATGGTGTCTTTCTTAGTTATTATGTCATTAAGCATCCTTATAACTTCACACTCTACTGTGTCACTCTGTAACATAATTTTGCTGTCTCTCTTCCAGGAAGTTTTGACTAATACTTTCCATTCATTATTTTGGGATATTAGATTATTTTCTAACATATTTATAAAGGGGGCTTGTATTTTCTTTTTCCTTTATTTGTTCTATAGTCCCTCTACCTTCTACCTTTTGTTTGTTTATTTTTTCTTATGATATATTTCTGATACTATTGGGAGTCACCTAGAATTGCTTAGAAGATGAGCAACTATTTACATGTAATAAATAAGCAAACACATTTAGCATAAATAAATGCTGTATATTTTTTCTGTTGACCTTTATAAGTAACATAAGCACTATAGTAATATTTTAATGGATTGTTTCTCCATTTGTATGTATGAATATACTTATTTTTAAAATAAATGGAACTTACTCTAAAGAGGCACTCTCTAACTATTATCAATAGTTCTTGGGTGTTGAATTGCATAATTGCTTTTTCGACATTGTGTTTCTTATTCCCACTTATCCATTCATCTTTATTTATTTTTATTTATCTGCATCTCCCTTTATAATTATTTTTCACAAAAAATTCAAGATGGTGAACATATTCAACCCACCTTCCATTTCCTATTTTCTCCACAACAACCCTCTGAGGAGTGACTGGCCCAAGATCACCCAGTTGATTTTCATGGCTAAGACAGGATTTGAACACACAGTCTCCTGCTTTCTAGTTCCTGCAGCAAACTAGCAGAATAGTTTTTCTCTGAATTTTATTCATTTAGAAAGTTCTACATTTTTGTCCTATTTCTTATATTAACATAACTTTCTAGACTATAACATGCAACTGTCACCAATTTCTATCTTCATAATCCCTCACAAAAATGAGTGGCACTATTCTTCTTTTTTAACCTTTTCAATTGTTAAAAATGAAGCTGGGAAGACAAGAACAGATTTAATTGCTATGTTTTAAAAAAATTATGTTAAACCTGTCCTTGGACATTGAATAAAGGTTAGGAACTGCTTCACTTGAAATAAGGGAATAAAATGCTTCAAATTTAAGTCTTGTACATGAATCTAATAAATGACTCTCAAAATTAGAAATTATGAGAACGTCGTCTACTTTATCCAGAATTACTTTTGCAATTCCAAAACAATTTTAATAATATTTTTTGCATAAATGTTAAATTTGGATTGGAACAAAGAACTATTGTCTTCTATTGTCCTGCAAGTAGTAACATGTGACAAGCTCAGGCATTTATTCCTTTTTTAAAAAAATAGTTTTTATTAAACATTTTAATCTTTAAAAACAGAAAGAAAAACACAACAAGAAAAAACAAAAAGCAAAACATACATAACAATATAAAGTAATTATACAGCCTTCTGTATCGGCTTTCATGTTTAGCCTTTATAGTTCTCCATTCTGTATTGCCTTCCTTTTGATTTTACCTTGTCCAATAATATAATAACTACTACTAATAACAGTACTACTACTAACACTAATAATATTAATTATTTATATCACCATTATATTTACATTCTCGATTTTCTGTTTTGGCTTCTGTTTTCTAGCCACTTATAGATTCTATTCCATATTTTATAGAAATCTGATTCTTCTCTTTCTTTTAGTTCTATTGTCATTTTATCCATCTCTGCACATTCCTAGCTGCAGTGAGTATGTGTATTAATATGTATTGAAATTGTTTATCCATTTTTGGCTTAATAGTCCTAATAAGAATGCTTCAGGTTTCATTTTTATTTTTTGCTCCATAATTTCTTCCAACCATTTCCGAATTTTGCACCAGTATTTCTTTGTGATGGGGCACATCCACCACAAATAGTAGAATGTTCCAGACTTGTGGCTATGTCTCTAACATTTGGGGGATAAATTTGGGTACATTTTGGCAAATCTCGCTGGGGGAAAATGCCATCTATAAAACATTTTATAGCTTTCTTTGTAAGCTACTGCCGTCGTAAATTTATAATTTCTTTCCCATAATTTATCCCATTTTTCTAACTATATTATGGCCAAAACATCTTCCCCAGCTAATCATTATCTCCTTTGCCATCTCTTCCTCCATTTTATATCTTAAAAGAAAATTATATAATTTGGTAATCATTTTTCCTCCCATTCCTAATAATATTTTATCTAATTCCATTTGTTTCTTGTGAATTCCATCTTGTTCCCGATTTTTTTTAAAGCTCACACATTTATTCCATTCACAATTACATGTATTTGAAGGGAGGGAGGAGACCCAGCAAATTTCACATTTCTATTTGCCCTTCTTACACACACAAACACACACACACACACTTAAATCTTTAGCTATCATTTTTTTCAACTAGTATCCAATGAGAACTTTGTTTATATCAATGTTCAGATTTATAGTATTTCTTTCTCCTGTTCACTTTACATAAAGGATCAAAAGTAAGTGATTCTCTTTTGGGTAGAAGATGCAGTTGCCATCTTTTCCTTGTTCTGGGAGAAATCTGATATAGTATCAGATTGTTTTGTTCTGATTTTGTAAGTACTGCTTCATATTGCAGTCTGATCACATGGAGATTTGCAGAAATAGGAAAAATTCTAATTCCTAATTGAATTCCTAAGAAAAGTTTTAACCATAATCAACATGGTCCTTCTTAATAGGTTATGAAGAATTACTGCCATATCTCCACCCTTCCACTTATATGAGTTAAGTATTATTGTATATGATTTTCCACAAGCTGACTCACATCCTTATCCTATTATCATCAAATACAGGAAGATAAATCCCTGTTGTCATCAACTGTATACTGAATATAAACAAAGTATGTATTCTCCATAACTTGCTGAAAGGGCATTAAAGAAGTTGATTTTCCAAAACTGATTGCTCTAGGCAATGGAGAATCTGTCATAAAACATGGAAATTGTGAGAGATCTATCTAGTACAGGAAACACAACTTCAGAACTCTTTCATCTTTAATTCCCTCCTCCAATATTCACAGGCAAGCAGCTAAGGTTGTATGTGGTGTTCACTTCAATAGTTTAGTAAATTCTAATCCTCCTTGTCTTTTTGTTTCCCCAGAGGTAAAAACATGCTAAAACTTGTAAGGGATATATGTGCCTAAATTAGCTAGACTCCCATTTGTCTAGCTGTCAGTCACCCAAAGACATTCATTCATTCATTTATTTATTTATTTATTTATTTATTTATTTATTTATTTATTTATTCATTCATTCATTCATTCATTCATTTATTCATTTATTGAAAATCAGTGCAGCATCTCCTTTGGCATTACTTTTCTTTACTATGGTTTCCTATGCTACTTTATTGATTTTATGTATTTATTTGTATCCCAACTTTATTATTTTAACAAATAACTCAAGGCACCGAACATACCTAATCTTCCTAGTTCTATTTTCCCCATAAAGACAATCTTGTGAGATAGGTTGGTCTAAGGTAGAATGACTGGCCCAAGGTAACCCAGCTGGCTTTAATGGCCAAGGCAGGATTGGAATTCACTATCTTCCAGCTTCTACCCTGGTACCCTAACCACTAGCCCAAACTGACTCCCATTTCCATTCTCTGCAAAACAAAGATATTTAACTGTACCCCATGTTGTTTTAGAGAATACTTAACAGACAACATCTTTTTAACCTAGTAGCCCAGATGTGAGCATGAATCTTCAGGCTAGATGCAATTCTTAGGCATCCCAAGGACTTGCATGGTTGAAAATTTTCAACAACTGAAATATAAATGTAAACTATACCACAGATTACATATTTTTAAAAACCCAAACTTTCCCAAATCTGAATAAGTTACCATTTTGTATCATCCTCCTGAAGCTTGCAGACTCCCCAGAAATTATCAGCACTGTTATTAGCTACTCAAAATTTGCTCCCTTTCAAAAATGGCATATGAAATCAGATTTGGTTTTTTTTTATTATTCACATAAGCATGTTAGATTATTTTAAAAAATATTGATACCTGCATATTTTTGCATACTTTTATTTTGATGATGTAGCCCCGTGATGGTGAACCTATGGCACGCGTGCCAGAGGTGGCACATGGAGCCCTCTGTGGTGGCACACAAGTCGTCACCCCATCTTAGCTCCACCACACATGCGCATATGCCTCCCACTGGCCAGCTAACTTTCTGGTCTATGCTGCGCAACCGTGGCAGCAGGATGCATGCAGGACAAGCAAGTTTATGCATGGCAGGAAAGGGATTGCATGAGGGGAGTGTGGGGGAGGTGCAGCACTCCCTCCTGTGTGCTGGTTTTGGTCCAAGGAGGCTTCAGGGAGGCCTGCTAGACCCAAAACAGGGTGGAGGGGGAGTGCAGTGCGCCCCCTGGCCCATTTTTTGGCCCAGGAGGCTTCATGGAGACCTGCTTGGCCCAAATGGGGCCCAGGGGGGTTGCGTGTGCATATGCAGGGGGTATTGCACATGTATTGCATTATGGGTGTGGTGCACGCTTTTGGCACACAATGACAAAAAGGTTAGCCATCACTGATGTAGCCCTTAACTTATAACCACTCATTAATGAATGATCATAATTAAAATGTCACTGAAAAAAGTGACTTACAACAAGTCTGCACACTTACAATGGCCACAGCATCCCTGAAGTAATATGATTTAGACAAGTATTTACTGCAGTTGTAACATTTCAGGATCATATAATTGCCATTTTGAACCTTCCCAGGGAACAAAATAAGTGGGGAAGCCTAACTTAGTAGTAGAGATTCCAGTCCCAGTTGTGCTTATAAGTTGAGGACTTACCTATATAGAGAAAGAAATTAAACCAGGCAGGTATTGAAAGACCCTGGTTTTATGAGTACCACCACTAAAAATTCTGGTAAACAATAACTCTCTTTCTCCTATCTAGGCAGGAAGCCACCAGTAATTGGTTTTTCTACTCCAGTGGTGGGATATGACTGGTATGCCCCCGTACGGACATACGGGTGCCTGCTGGGAGCACCAGGTACCATTCCAGTATGTTGTTCCAGAGGGCTCACCTGCTGGCCTGTTCTCCTTATCTGTATTTGATCGGGGCTTACACGCATGCACACAGAGCATACAGCGCCTGCGCAATGCTCCACCAAGCAGCTGGAGCATCGCAGAGCATTGCAGGCGGTAAGTACGCATGCGCGCACTACACGCATGCTCCGCATATGCATGTGGAGGAACGCCCGGCCCCGTTGCACCATACCGGTTGCACCAGGATCCAGAAATCACCACTGTTCTACTCCTACAACTGTGAAAAACGTAGTCTTCTAAATCTTTTACCTTCCTAGAAAAAGCATGAGATTCTTGGCAAATTCAGAAAGAATGCAAAATTACATGATACAAGTATTTGTTAAGTAACAACTTCATTATAAGATGATTGTACAATTTTTGCCCCAGAGTGACTTGTCTGTTTCAAAGAAAATTCTTATAGGGACAAGGATAGCTCAAGATATTTTGTTATCTAGTGTCCCTTATTTGTCCAAAGCACAATAATTAAGGCCAGACAATTCATTTGAAATATGAAATGCATATAGTTCTGGGACAGCTCTGAGCTAAGGAGAAGTTGAGCTACTCCCCCTTCATTTCTCTTTAAGATGCAGACACCATTCCAGAAGGAGGCACCATTTTTAGAGCAGCTACAAAGAATTATCCCCACATGAAAAATGGCACCTGCTTCCAGGATGATGCCTTGTGGCTGCCAGGGATGCTGAAGGGCAGAACAGTTGCTCTCCTTTCCCAACCCAAGCTCTATCTGCAGTTTCAGAAATCTATTATATAGAAAGTAAGTACATGATAAGTGAAGGAGGTAGAGGTGAGGGTGTGGAACCTCATAGGGTGGGAAAAAGTCCCAAGGCACATGGGGACTCTGTGGGGAAGGAAGCAGAGTACAGGTTATCTCAGGGAGTGGAAAAGACCTTGGGACATCCAGAGCAGAGAGACGTGGGTCTGCACCAAGCCTCCCAGAGCCTTCCTCATCCCAAGATACCCAATGTTCTTCTTAAACACTGCATCAAGGAGAGTAGGATGGAGATTGCTCAGCAAGGCAATCACATGGCTCTATTATGTTTGTAACTTAAGGACTAATTGTATAGATAAACAGATTTTAAATAATATTGTGGAAGTGGAACAAGTTCTTCAGGATAAGAGTAAAACTGATTTATATGTGAATTTTAAAATAACGTTTGGTGTTTACACATATTATATGTCTAATTAACAGTCTTGTTGGACTTTATGCTCTATGTTGATTTTTAACTGTGTTATTGTAAGCTTGGTACTGATGAGTGAATATGAAATGCTTGCATCTACCACCCTTTGTCTTTTAACTGCTTTGTTCAAACAAATTATAAGTTTGATCAGCAATTGTTCTTATCTTTATTTCTTCTCTGCCTGTTTCCAATGCTCTTATTCATCATAACAACTGTTAGTGAACTGGATATTATATGATCTTGAAGAGTCTATAAAATAAATGTATATAAGTTTAGGTTTTTTTTGTTTTTGACAGCATAGGCATATGGTTGGAAAAACTTCATTTGTTTTTTACTGTATGTCATATGCATGTTTAAAAGCAAACCTAGATCAGTAAAAAGCCTTAAATGTCTGACTGATACTATGAAAGGCCACCTATAAGATATGAGCTTTTTAATTGGTTCAAGGTGTTTTGGCTGTTTCAATTCCACTATGCAATTCTGATGCTGCCTTCCAGTAGAAAAACATACAACTGCAGCAGATGAGAAATGCATTTTTTAATTGATAATAATACTTCCCTAAAAATCATGAATCTATCTAACCATTTGAGGTTACTTTTTCATTGAAGCAGAATGTCAAACCTCAAAATAGATATCTAGTTATTTTATTAAAGCATTGTTTTTCTTACATTTGTGTGCAATTAAATTTTAATCACACTTTCTATCAAAAATACCACTTAATGCATTGCTCATAAATATGTAGCATATAAAACAAAGAATTCATTAAGGTAAAGGTAAAGGTTCCCCTCGTACATATGTGCTAGTCGTTCCCGACTCCAGGGGGTAGTGCTCATCTCTGTTTCAAAGCCGAAGAGCCAGCACTGCCCCAAGCTGTCTCTGTGGTCATGTGGCTGGCATGACAAAATACTGAATGCGCATGGAATGCTATTATCTTCCCACCAAAGGTGGTCCCTATTTTTCTATTTGCATTTTTACATGCTTTCGAACTGCTAGGTTGGCAGAAGCTGGGACAAGTAACAGGAGCTCACTCTGTTACATGGCCCTAGGGATTTGAACCGCTGAACTGCCGACCTTTCTGATTGACATGCTCAATGTCTTAGCCACTGAGCCACCACGTCCCTTTATTTGAGAAAATCAAGTGTTATTTTGGAATGTGCTTTTGTACAGGTCACAGACACTGTAAGCTTTAGCCCCTCAGCCTGGACATTATAAAGATCTCTAGAACATGCATATTAAAATCATGTCTCCTACTAAATGTCTCTGTGAATCCAGAGCAATGCATCTACATTTATACTATGTTTTAAAAATGTCAAATATTGCTGATCACTAAGCTCAGCATCTTAGCCACTGAGCCATTATGTCTCTATTAAAGAACCCATTAGCCAAAGCCAAAGTTTTAACCTAATAATCACATTGAAATTTCCAATTATGAAATGTATGTATGTATGTATGTATGTATGTATGTATGTATGTATGTATGTATGTAATGGCCCAACAGGAGCCGTTGCAGCTGCCACCAGACTCCGAGAGTGAGGGTCCCTATGAGTCGGCTTAAGAGGAGGTGGAGGACCCTGGACAGGGTTCCGACTCTGAGCAGGGATCGGAGAGTCTGGTCGGCCACCAGGAGGCGCCTGAGGCATGGAGCAGCGGTGAGAGCCAGAGGAGGGGGGCTCCCGATGCCATGCCTTGGAGCAGTGGGGAGGAGTCACGAGACAGTGAGTCAGAGCTGAACAGGGAGTTCCTGATCGCTCGTTATCACCGCGCCCATAGACGCAAGGAGCGTGGGCGTAATTATCGGCGGTAAGGGCTCTCAGTTGTTCATCAGGAGACTCCTCTCCAGGCTATAAAAGGGTTGACTGTGCATACGCCCTTTGCAGCAGTCAACAAAGGACTCCTGCAAAAGTCTTGGTTTTGAAACATGGCCAGCTGGATAGCTGCTTTCGTGTCTTGTCATTGTGAGCTTTGTCGTGGTGGTTTACTGCCACGGAACTGTCTGTCTGTTTGTAAAATAAACCCTGTTCCCTTGTATTGTTCCGGAGCGTGTTCTGTGTGGGTGAAGGAGGAAGGGGGGGATCAGAATATATATATATATATATATATATATATATATATATATATATATATATATATATATATATATATATGTGTGTGTGTGTGTGTGTGTGTGTGTGTGTGTGTGTGTGTGTGTGTGTGTGTGTGTGTGTGTGTGTGTGTGTATTTGTATATGTGTATTTGTGCTGTATATGTGTATTTGTGCTGATAAATAAATAAAGGGAGACTAGTATAGATCTATTTCAAGCTATTTAGCTCTCATCAGCTAGCCATACCCTTACTTGGGACAGCACAAATACAACACAAATATAAAAAGGCAACATTAAAAATATGGTTTTCTGCCTGGATGGTCTCCTGCAGTGAGCCGATAGACAGAAAGGGGGAGTAGTGAGTTCCCTCCCATATTTGGACATATCAGGGGTTGTAACACACATACATACATACATACATACATACATACATACATACATACATACATACACACACATACATATATACACACACATATACATACATACACACACACATATATACATACATACATACATACATACATACATACATACATACCACTGTGTGTGTGTATCTATAACTATATCTATATCTATATCTATATCATCTATATCTATATCTATATCATCTATATCTATATCTATATCATCTATATCTATATCTATATCATCTATATCTATATCTATCTATCTATCTCTATCTATCTATCTATCTATCTATCTATCTATCTATCTATCATCTATCTATCTCTCTTTATATCTATCTATACAGTGTGTGTGTGTGTGTATGTATGTATGTGTGTGTGTATATGTGTATATATGTGTGTGTGTGTGTGTTGTATTTGTGCTGATAAATAAATAAAAGGAGACTAGTATAGATCTATTTCAACCTATTTAGGTCTCATCAGCTAGCCATACCCTTACTGGGAATCGAACCAGGGCTGTATTGCATATTAGGTATGCAATATATAATATGCTGTATTGCATATTGCATATTTGGGCATACCAGGGGTTGTAACACAAATACATACCTATTTCCCTGGCCTAGCTGATAAGGAAGAGAGCCTGTGGCTTAGTGGCAATTACATCGGCCTAATATGCAATACAGCCCTGGTTCGATTCCCAGTAAGGGTATGGCTAGCTGATGAGACCTAAATAGGTTGAAATAGATCTATATTAGTCTCCCTTTATTTATTTATCAGCACAAATACAACACACACACACACACACACACACACACACACACACACACGTCCCAAATCCTACAACCTTTCCTTTCTTTCTCTTTTTTCTCTCTTACTCTTTCTCTGGAATCAATGTGCTGGCCTCTGGCTCTAATCAGTCCTTACTGTGGTTAATAGCTTCTGAAATTTTCTTATTTAGAGACAGTAATTCTATCAGATATAATTTATTAGGCATAATTCTGCACAATTTAGTGCCTCTTTGATTTTGCTGGGAAACTTGTGATAGAAACTCGCATAGTATGTTGTGATTTGTTTGTTAGATTCTGGAATAAATTATCCTTATCCATCAGGAATTACATTCTATTTATCAATAGACACATAGTGTAGTCTGGTTGAATACTATTGGATGATCAGCTGAATTCTGGAAATGGATTATTATGAAAGGGAATGACTAGATTGATCTAGAAATTATGAACTCATCTTTAGGAGAAGGAACTTTTAAAAAGCACTCTAGAACAACCATAATGGCCCTGTAGGTCAGTGACAAGATGCTCAGGTATGGTGAGATTGATGCTAGCTAGATCCAGGCATTTGTTTCTACTCATGAATGTACTCTGTAAACAGGTTCATCTAACACCTATTTTGTTGATCTCTGGTTGCCAAGCAAAGGTATTTTCATTCTCTTACACCTTTAATTGACTATACCCTTACATTTTAAAG
The DNA here is from genome assembly GCF_964273705.1 of Natrix helvetica. Classification (NCBI taxonomy): domain Eukaryota; kingdom Metazoa; phylum Chordata; class Lepidosauria; order Squamata; family Natricidae; genus Natrix; species Natrix helvetica. The sequence continues at coordinate 70,185,019 of NC_138554.1, read as the reverse complement.
CCGCTTTGATCTCTGGATATATTTTCAAAGTTGTAAAAAAGTATTCTTCTACTTTTTGCTATTTACAGTTGCAGTTGTGGCAGCTGGATTTTGTTGCTTTGTTTTCATCTGGTTTTTTTTTTTTTTTTTTGTATGGATGGATATGGATCTTTCTCTTTCTTTCTTTCTCCCCCACTCCCTTTCTCACACACACCTAACCCTTCACACACTCCTGGAGGAGCAGCCGAGGGACACTTTCTCCCACCCACTGAATAGCGCGTAGGCTAAGGAAAGTGAGAGGGGAGAGGGGAGCTATTATTTTTTCCCGAGGGCCAGAAGGAGACGAGGCGGCCTCAGGTGCCATCCGGGGACCCTCAGAGGCATCGCTTCTCGGCCCGAAACAAGACAACGAAGGAGTCTCCGAGCTTCTCCCACCGCAGACACACCTTCTCTTTTCTCGGGGTGAGATCTGCTGTCTGAAAGGTGATGGTCATGGAGGAAAGCATTTTCAGGCGGAGGATCCCCTGCCTGATACCAAAACAGTGCGTGCGGAAGGCTGCCACTTAAAAGCTGCCGCTTAAAAACTCTTTCCTCCACGATCCTTGCGTCTGCGGTGGGAGGAGGCTCGGCAGGTGTCAGAGGGGCGGCGAGCATTTGGCGGCTCCTGAGGGGGCTAAGGCTTCTCGGCTCGCAATGTCTTCGCCCTGAGAGCATCTCTGTCAGCTGCTGCCGCTTCCCGCAGGACGTCTCCGCTCTCTCCGCTGCTGCTTCTCGGTCTAAAAACGCTTTCCTCCACGATTCTCATGTTTCAGGCTGAATAGCGTCAACGGGAAGAGCGCGAGAGTGGAGCTGCTCTTTTTTTCCGCGGGGCAGAAAGAGGCAAGGGGGCCTCAGGTGCCATCCGGGGAGAACCCCTCAGAGGCGTCACTTCTCGGCCCGAAACAGCAGCTTCGTTCTCTTTGACAGCCGCCTTGTTTGCAGTGGGGTGGGGAGAAATCCATGCTTTAGAGGGGAGGGGGAGAAGGCTGTCCCTCGCAGAAGCTCGGCCTTTCCCCTCTCTAACGCAAGGGTTTCTCCCCACCCCATTGCACACGAGGCGGCTGTAAAAGAAAACGAACTTGGGGCTTCTTCCAACAGCCTAGTCCTCCGCTCCTGTTCCTTCCTCGGCTGTTGGAAGAAGCCCTGAGTTTGTTCTCTTTGACAGCCGCCTCGTGTGCAATGGGGTGGGGAGAAACCCATGCGTTAGAGGGGAAAGAAGGCCGTTCCTAGCAGAAGCTCAGCCTTTCCTCCCTCTAACGCATAGATTTCTACCCACCTCATTGCACACGAAGCAGCTGTCAAAGAGAACGAACTCGGGGCTTCCTCCAACAGCCGAGTCCTCCGCTCTGGCAAAGGAAGTAGGTGGGCGGCGCAAGCATGGTGCGGACAGGTGGGGGCAGGGGGCAAGGATCGGCGACCATGCAGGCGGGGGGAGCAAGTGGGGGCAGGCCAGGGGAAGGACCATATTGGTATGGGGCTTCTGGCTCTACGGTTATGCAAATGTACGCACGATTTCCGCTAGCGGTACAGGTGGACCGGTGCGGACCGGTAGGAACCCACCACTGGTTGCTAGATGTTCACAGATCTATTTTTTATTATCTTTTTCCGTATCTTCCCAGGTATTGATGTTAAGAGGATGGGCCTGCAGTTTCCTGGGTCTGTACCCCCCTTATTTTTTTAAGATGGGAACCATATCATCTCTTTTCCAATCCTCTGATAGTTCCCGTTGCTCTAATAATTTTATTGAGATGTAATCCATCAGGTCCCAGTGATTTATATTAATCAAGATCAGTTAGGTGTTCTCTAACTATTTTCTTGCTTATTTTAATTTTTATTTCACTCTTTCTTTTACAGTTATGTGTTTGGTAGGTTAGGCTATACTTTCTTTTTGTGTGAAGACTGATACAAAGAATGAGTTAAGCAGTTCTGCTTTATCTCTGCTGCCTGTTACTTCCTTGCCATCTTGCCTCTTTGCTTCATTGACTTTTTTCTTGTGTTTATGTTTTTAAAAAACTTTTTTTTAAAGTATCTTTGAGTTTTGTTACAAGCCTGAGCCTTTGCTTTCCTGACTTCATCTTTGCAGATTCAGGCTATCTACTGATTCTCTGCCTTAGTTATATGTCCGTCTTTCCATTTTTTGTACTTGTCCTTTTTGTCTTTCAGTTTATCAGAGAGATCTTTGCAACCAGTCCGGTTTCTTCTTGGATTTCTTGTTTTTCTTCTTCAGGGGTATTGTGCTGGACTGGGCTGGCTATGTAAGGAAAGTATGTAGAACATGGTTTCTGGTATTCTTTCAACCTCTTTACTAGCAACAATAGGAAGTATCTATATTTTCTTTGCTATAACAAAAGTGTGATTCATATGCCTATATGTATGCAATTCTCCCCAGCAGGTGATAAGCAATGTGTGCTCATAAGAGTCTCATCAGGAAGGGGTCTATATGCAGTAGTGGGATTCAGCCAGTTCGCATCAGTTTGGGTAAACTGGTAGTTAACTTTCTGAGCAGTTTGGCAAACCTGCTATTGGAAGAAATCTCCTTCCAACAGCCTTTTGTTTTTCACACCTTCCAGGATTAATCCTGTCAGGAAGGCAGGAAGGAGGCATTCTGGTGTGCTGGTATGTGTTGTGTCTACTGCTTAAGTGTTTTCCAAATCTGCTGAAACTGGGTTAATCATTGTTACATTGTAACAGCCTTTAATGGTTCTTGGCAGTATGCCCAGACTTTCTATAGCCTGAGCTTTTCTAGAGTTATTTTTCCTTTGCTGGTACTTTTATTCTGGGGTTTGGGAGGAGGGACTGGTTGGATTAAGACCTATTTACATAAGGGCTGGCATAGCCATAGAAGTAATGGCTGAGAGGCAGTATGGAAGCTGGGTTTTTTAAAACTGCATTTCTAGAAGCATGTGATCTTTCCTTAAATCTGGATGATTTCCTTAGGGATATATTGTGAGGTGAGCGAGACCCGCTGGTATCTTCAAGTGGTGCAAGTGAATCTAATGATTACTTCTCCTGGGTGGGAAAGGGTGCTTTGTTAGTTCACTGAGCACAGAAATCGCTTATCTATGGGGATTCTTCAGTCATCAAGGTCATGGTTGTCCCAAAGGTGCTTTTTTCAAGGGGCAACTGGACTTTCTTAGTTTCCAGAAAGTCCAGTTGACTTTTGAAAAAGCACCTTAGTGACAAGAGTCTCTTGCATTGTTTCAAAGTGGCCAAAGAACATGATTGCTCACTGATAGTAAGTGGATGTTCCTTCCAATTCGTTTTAGTTCTCTCTCATGATAATACGGCTTAATAACATGGCATCAGTTGTAGAAAGTTAGCACCCACACTTCTCTTAGAAGAATGAAATATTTTGAGAAATATTAAAAAGGAAGAATATATTTCATTGGATGAGAAATGGAGAAACATGGTTTCTTAGAGGGAGAAAGCAGCTCCCACCTCCCTTAATAGCCCATAGTAGATATCAGCACTTAAGAGATGAAGAGATAGATAGCTCTATTTATAAGCAAAAATTCCCTGCAGCAAGGTCTGAACAAAGGCAGAATGGGATTAGCCTCACTCAAGATCCAAAACAGGAGGAAAGACATTAAAACACAATAGGCAGGGGTCACCAACCTTTCAGACCTCAGGAACTACTAAATTCATAATTTTAAATCTCATTGACCACTAATATGAATCCAGTGCACTGCTCGCTGAAGTGCCTGGACTCCCAGTGATGGGATTGAGTCCTACAGGCACTTAGTTTGGCCGCCTGTTTCTGCAACCTTAGACACTCAAAGAACCATTTGGACCTGTTTCCCACAGAAAACAAAACACCAGGAGCCACAAAACCTGGGTGGATGTGACCAATTCGATGTCACTTCCACCCAGTTACATGACCTCTCTCTCTCTCTCTTTCTCTCCCTCTCTCTTTCTCTTTCTCTCTCTGTCTCTCTCTGTCTATCTCTCTCTTTCCTTCTCTCTGTCTCTTTGTCTCTCTCATCTCTTTTTTCTCTCTCTCTTTCTCTGTGTATCTCTTTGTCTCTCTCACATCTTTGTCTCTCTCTTTCTCTCTTTCTCTGTGTATCACTCTTTCTCAGTCTGTCTCTATGTGTGTGTGCATGTGTGTATATTTGGTGTTAGATATTAGCATATATCGCTGTAAGTCTCCACTCAGGTCCGCCGCTAGGGCGGGAACTAGGGATTGTTCTGATTGGTCGAGAGGCGTACCCGATCCCTATAAAAGGGGAACCCTCAGACCACACACCAAGCTGGATCACTACTAATACAAATAAAGAGCTGTTAAGTCACTACTTGTCCGGAGTCTGTTCTCTCGTTGCCCGAATCTAACACTGGCGACGAGGATGGGATCGAGAGACAGATAGGACGAAGATGCTACCTCCAGAATCCAAGGATTCGATCCAGCCTAGGAATTCGGCGGTAATTCCGGCAGCCATCTCAGCGCGGCAAATTCAAACACAGACAAGATGGCGATGCACACTCCTCCAGTTCCGTTCGACCCAATGACCGATCATTGGGAATCCTACATGATCAGGTTCGAGTGTTTTCTCGAAGCAAACAAATTCACGGGAGTACTGGATTCCTGTAAGAAGAACATATTTTTGAGCTACTGTGGGCGAGAAGTTTTCGAGACGGCCAGAGATCTCTCTGAGCCAACACCCATACAGGCGGTATCATGGGCGGCGCTACAACAGACCTTACAAACACACTACGCGCCAAAATCTTCCCGCCACATTCGCCGCCAGGAATTCAACACGAGGAACCAGAAGGCGGGAGAATCAATCAACCAATATGTTGCAGCACTCCGGAAGGCGGCAACGCATTGCGAGTTCAGGGATCTGGACGAGCAAATCCTGGCAAGACTCATATGCGGGTTAAGAGACATCTCTCTACAGAAACGGTTGTTGGCCAAGCCCAATTTAAGCCTACAGATTGCACTCGATGAGGCGAGAGCGTCCGAATCCGCAGACAGATCATCCGAGACCATACAACGCGGATACAGCGCGATCCAGACCGGATCCAGACACGCCAGAGTACACTATGAGGACAACGATCAAGAGGTCGAGGACACCGAGTTTGAAGACAGCCATCGTATGTGGAGCAGTCACATGAGACCAGTGGGGAAACCAGAATTCCGTTTGCCACCATGTGCAAGTTGCGGAGGGAACCACCCCCGGTCTACCTGTCGGTTCAGAAACGTTGTTTGCTCGCATTGCGACAAACTGGGGCACATCGCAAGAGTGTGTCGGAGCGAAGTCCCTGCCTCACAACGGCAGCCTCCTATGTACCGCCAACAGAAGCCAAACCCAGGGGTGTGGCGAAAAAACAAAGGGCGCCCAGAGAGAAATCCAAGGGAGTTTGCCGAGAGAGATTACACACAAAGAGCTGAAAGGGCATATTACCAGAGAGCCGAGAGAGAGTATCCCCAGGATACCGATGCTGAGAGAGAGTTGACCCAGAGAGAACCATTGCGAACCTATCTCACAATGATAGGTCAGGTCCGCACCAAGCGGCCAAAAAAGCTGAAAATCACTGTCCTCCTGGAGGACTCCCCTTGCGAGCTGGAAGTTGACACAGGATCGTCCCTGACAATCATCTCATGGTCCGCCATGAAAAAGGCAATCCCTAGCCTTAAAAAGCGCCAACTGCGTACACCAGACATCCTGCTACGTGACTACCAGGGAAACCGAGTTCCCATCGTGGGTCAAGGCACGTTTCGGGTGCAGTTCAAGGACATCGTAGCCCAGCTGCCTGTGACCGTCGCCAGCGCGCCCTTACAGAGCCTCCTGGGACTGGATTGGTTTGAAGCCCTGGGGCTAGAAGTCACCGGAATCAAAGCCGTGGAGAACAGCAGCGCTGAACAGATTTTTAAGGAGTTTGAGGATGTGTTCAGCCCTGGTCTTGGTAAGTATGTGGGTAAACCTATATCATTCAATCTAGACCCCAACGTGGCGCCAATCCGACTCAAACCACGACGAGTGCCTTTTGCGCTCCGTCCCAAAATTGATAAGGAAATAGATAAGCTCGTAGAACAAGGGATCCTTGAACCAGTGGATCATGCGCGTTGGGAAACCCCCATCGTAACCCCAGTTAAACCAGATGGGTCAGTCCGTATCTGCGTGGACTATAAATGCACAATTAATGTCGCCCTACAACAAAGCGCATATCCTGTACCAGTAGTCCAACACCTATTGCACTCGTTGGGGCCAGGAAAAATATTTGCTAAATTAGATATGGCACAAGCGTATCAGCAACTGCCAGTGGATAGCGCCACGGTGGAGGCCCAAACTATAATGACGCACAGGGGTGCTTTCAAATGCAACTGGTTACAATTCGGCGTAAGCATAGCTCCCGGTCTGTTCCAGAGCGTCATGGAACGGCTTTTGCAGGGAATACCAGGGGTCATCCCGTATTTTGACGATATATTGGTGTCAGCTGCAAACGAGGAGCAACTATTAAAAAGAGTTAGAACTGTTCTGGTCAGAATTAGAGAAAAGGGTCTCTGCCTTAAAAAAGAAAAATGTCAAATTAACGTGCCTAGCATAGAATTCCTGGGATATAGAATCGATGGCTTGGGCATACATCCAACATCGAAGAAAATTAAGGCAATCCAGGACGCCCCCACACCACGAAATCAGACCGAGTTGCAGGCATTCCTCGGACTACTTAACTTCTACAGCGTTTTTCTGAGACAGAAGGCTACCGTTGCTGAGCCGCTACATCGACTCCTCGCCAAGAATGCGAAATGGACATGGGGACGCTCCGAGGCAGCAGCTTTCACCGCAGTCAAGCGCCTGCTCACGACCAACTCACTCCTCGTCCAATACAGCCAAACGCTACCACTGGTATTGACCTGCGATGCATCACCGTTCGGCGTCGGCGCAGTTCTCAGCCACAGGATGCCAAACGGAAACGAAGCGCCCATAGCATTCTACTCAAGGACTCTTTCATTGGCCGAAAGAAACTACAGCCAAATGGACAGGGAAGCGTTAGCCGCTGTGGCAGGAGTCAAACGTTTCCACGAGTATCTCTACGGCCGCGATTTCGAGCTCATCACAGACCACAAACCATTGCTGGGCCTTTTGGCGGGAAACCGCCCCACCAGTTTCACTCTCCCCGCGTATGACCAGGTGGACTGTTTTCCTGGCTGCGTACTCCTACAAACTGATACATCGACCGGGTTCCACCCTAGGGCACGCAGACGCACTCAGCCGTTGCCCACATCCTGAACTATTAACAGACCCCACTCCCGAGGTACCGGTTTTATTAATTGACTGTTTGGACTCAGGACCTGTTTCTTCTTTGGACGTTGCTAAATTTTCTGCTAAGGACAATGTAATCAGACAAGTACAAACTTGGGTATGGAGGGGGTGGCCAAAGGGGAATGTGGGACCCGAATTCAAACTGTTTTGGACAAAACGCGATGAATTGTCGGTTTTACAAGGTTGTTTGTTGTGGGGGGATCGAGTTGTTGTTCCATACGCATTGCGGAGAAATGTATTAGAAGCGTTACATGTTGGGCATCCGGGGATCGTAAGGATGAAAGCGTTAGCAAGGAGTTACGTTTGGTGGCCAAACATGGACAAGGAGATAGAGGAATGGGTAGCCACTTGCGATCCGTGCCAAGAGTCTAGACCAGCACCCCCTGAAGCGCCCGCCACAGAATGGGACAAACCGAAAGCACCCTGGTCGCGAATACACATTGATTTCGCAGGGCCAGTCCAGGGACAAACGTTTCTCATAGTTGTGGATGCATACTCCAAATGGTTGTAAGTAGTCCTAATGACTTCAATCACGGCAGAGGCAGTCATTAAGGTACTACGGCGACTTTTGCCACTCATGGCCTGCCCGACCTCCTGGTCTCCGATAACGGGCCCCAATTCATGGCCATGCAATTCGAAACATATCTAGCAAGTCAGGGAATTCGGCATGCCCTTGTCGCGCCATTCCATCCGGCCTCGAACGGACAGGCGGAGAGAATGGTGCGATCTGCAAAAGAGGCCCTCGCTAGGATGGGCCCAGGTGATTGGCAAACATGCATTGATCATTACCTTCTAATCCAACATATTACCCCCAGCGCCATGACGGGTAGGAGCCCCGCTGAACTCCTCATGGGCCGCCGTCTACGGTCTCACCTGGACCGACTTCACCCAAATTACTCTGCCACATCGCCCCCAGACTCTACAAGCAAAATTCGGAGTTTTAGCATAGGGGATTCAGTATACGCCCACAACTATGCAGGGGGAACACTGTGGATGCCGGCAAAGGTAATTGGTATCACGGATCCACGATCATACTTGCTGGAACTAGAGGACGGTAGGAATTGGAAAAGGCACATAGACCAACTCCGGGGTCGCCTGGCACACTCGAATCTGCGATCCGCTAACGAGGACTATATCCTGTCGGAAAGTCAGCAACCCGAAAGCCCAAACACAGAGGATTACAGCACCCTGGAGCCCAGAGTGGAACCGGAGTTCAACGACGGATCGGGTCAGCATCCGAGCGAGGAAAGTTGTTCAACCCCCGACTGCGAAACGGAACAAGCAGAACAAGCCGACCTCACACCCACTCCATCTCAACCCGAACTCCGACGATCCACCCGTGTAAGACAGAAACCGACATACTTAAAGGACTTTGTCACAAACCGGAACACTCCGTCTAAGAGGGGAGGGGTGTTAGATATTAGCATATATCGCTGTAAGTCTCCACTCAGGTCCGCCGCTAGGGCGAGAACTAGGGATCATTCTGATTGGTCGAGAGGCGTACCTGATCCCTATAAAAGGGGAACCCTCAGACCACACACCAAGCTGGATCACTACTAATACAAATAAAGAGCTGTTAAGTCACTACTTGTCCGGAGTCTGTTCTCTCGTTGCCCGAATCTAACATTTCTCTCTCATCTCTCTCTTCTCTTTGTCTCTGTCTATATCACTCTCTCTTATCTCTCTGTCTCGCAGTGTGTATCTCTTTCTTGTCTCTCTTTCTCTCTCCCTCTTTTTCTCTGTATCTCTGTATATCTCTCTCACCTCTCTCTTCCTTTGTCTGTCTGTGATTGTGTGTGTGTGTGTGTGTGTTTGTCTGTATCTTTCGCTTATCTCTCTCTATCTCTCTTTCTCTTTTTGTCTCTCTCTCTCTCTCTGTCTCTCTGTGTCTCGTTTCTCTCATCTCTCTCTTTGTCTCTCTTTCACTCATCTCTCTCTCTCTCTCTCTCTCTCTCTCTCTCTCTCTCTCTCTCTCTCTCTCTCTCTCTCTCTCTCATTCTGATTATCCAATGCTCTCTGGGTCTTGCAGGTGATTCTTTGGCTTATGTTGGTGCTGGACGCACCTTGGTCACTCCGGGAGATGCACGACCTGCTCTCTTCCCCAAGACACTCATCCAACCCGGCTGCGGTCGATGCTATATGTCATAATGGGCCCCAGGAGGAGGAGGGGACACCGTCTCCTCCACTATTAAGCACTCTAAATTTAACTGTACTGTGCAAGGTGCTGTGAGAGCAGTGGGCACAGCAACAACAGCAGCAGAGAGAAACTGCTGGGCCAATGTCTCAGGGCAGAGAGGAAGTTGCACATTTCCCTTAGCGACCGAGGTGCCCGCAGCACAAAAAGGTGCAGGAGATGTGCCTGCGAGGCCCAGCAAGGGGTGAAGCAAGTACAGGGATGCTTTGCTCCTACTCTGAAACATGAAGCAAGTCTCCATCCCCTGCTCTTACCTTCTTAGGCCAGGCAAGGAGTGACTGGGACGGGAGGGCAAAGGGCAAGGCTAACCACTGGTGGGTTCAGCCAACAGGGAGCCACAGCAATGGGGCGAAAGAGCTGTGGGTTGTTGACACCCATTGCTTTCGCCCGCCTGCGCCGCCGCCCCCTCTTGCCGTAATTGCACCATTACCTCATTTTGGCCGGCAAAGGCTGTGCTACTCCGTGCACATTGCAAACCTACAAAGTTGCAAGTTGCACATACCTCCCTTTATGCCAGAGATTTCCAGCCCCATATTGGCTGGTCTCATATTCCAGAGCTTTAGTCACAGGACTGGCCCATTGGTCATTCGGGAGCAGCTCCTCCACCTGGGTGCAGACCACCAAAATTTCTTGTGGCCCACCAGTGGATGTCTTCTACAATAGGAATTGCCCAACACCCTTTCAGGACACAAGCCTCTTCATTACATCATTTCAGAGAGATGTGGTCATCATTAAACCATCTTTCCAATCCATGTTTCCAGTGTCTTTCTCCCAGCTTAGAACTGACACAGGCTTGAAATTTATTTAGGTATCTATGGCATGTACTAATTATATTGTGATCCTGACAAGCTTGGGAGGGCAGAGCCTTGAATCTGGGTCCCCTAGATACTTTGTTAATTTGTTTCTTTAGCTTGGCATTTGTATGTCCACCCACCCACTTTCTGGAGAGCTTAAATGACCTCTTTGCTAAAGGGTTTCACTTTATGAGCAAGAGTTGGCTGCTGATAGTTATTGTTGCATTTTAACTATTTTAATTCTTCAAGGTGCTCTGGCACTCTGCCTGATTTGTAAATTTGGGTTTCAGGTATTGCTGATGAAAAGGAAGGTATTCAAACATAATGGTTTAGGTTTTCATGAAAACTGTGACTATCATTGATCTTCAGTGTGTATTCTCCCATTTCTAATCTAATAATTGGTATTTAGGGCAACTTTCTGCAAGCAAATAAGCTTTTTGTATTTTTGTACAGGTAATTTTTGACTTACAACAGTTCATTTAGTGACCTTTCAAAATTACAATGCCACTGAAAAAAGTGACGCATGACCATTTTTCACACATAACTGTTGCAGTATCCCTTTGGTCACCAGAGGCTGGGTGAGGTGAAGCACACCTTGACATGAGTGATGTCAAGTTGGTCACACCCACCCAGTCACATGACCACCCAGCCATGCCTACCCAGCCAGTCACTAGGGCAGAGAACTGGTTGTTAACTTATTTGAATCCCACCACTGTCTATATGTGCTGTTTAAAGGGATGGTTATAAGCTAAGGCCTGAGTAGATCCCAAGTGGATGTGTACCATAATTTAGGAAATGCCAAAATTGGGGGGGGGGGAGTCTTTTGAAAAACACAATAAAAAACAAAAAGTAGTAACAGCACATTCATTGAGCCAGTATGCCTGGTCAAGAGTTAGATATCATTTAGAAATATGAGGGCATATTTTTGAAATTCTTAAAAAACTCAGAAGATGAGAGCCAAATCACAGAGGTACCAAAATATGACTTTGCCTAAGATGCCAAAATGTCTAGAGCAGACCCTGGTTGTGTTGTACATATGTACATGATAGCTTGTACATGATAGCAGTGTTCCAATATCTCAGGGGTTGCCACAAAGAAGAGGAAGTCAAGCTATTCTCCAAGGCACCTGAGGACAGAACAAGAAGCAATGGGTGGAAACTAATCAAGGAGAGAAGCAACTTAGAACTGAGGAGAAACTTCCTGACAGTTAGAACAATTAATCAGTGGAACAGCTTGCCTCCAGAAGTTGTGAATGCCCCAACACTGGAAGTCTTTAAGAAGATGTTGGATAGCCATTTGTCTGGAACGGTATAGGGTTTCCTGCCTAGGCAGGGGGTTGGACTAGAAGACCTCCAAGGTCCCTTCCAACTCTACTATTGTATTATTATTGTATTATATATGTATTATTGGAAAGTACAAAATCAGGTATATACACTATGTTCTGGATCAGTGATCTGAGAAGAGGACGACAGACTTAGAATGGAGCAGTCAGCAAAATTCTGAACAGTTGACCAATTTTCCAATAAAGATGCATTGGGAGATTTTAACAGCCCTCAGCAAATTGGACCACTTTCAAACTCAACTTTATTTTTCTGGTTCTTCTATTACAATAAATTTGGTTCTAGTCTGTCCTCTATTGGGAAAATTATCCTAATGACAGACAGAGTTCCAAGCCCTTTAATGTAATCTCTTTCCAACATTCTATTTGATTATAAAGAACAAAAGGGCATATACCTTCTTAAAGCAGCCACATCTCTTTTTCTGTTGCTACTATGTAAACTTGGAAAAAATATGAGAACAGGTATCATTATTGATGAGAATTCATGCTCATTTATACTCCAAAGCACTTTTATTGAGTACAGAGAATAGATTAATTCAATTATTAAGTCAATTATAAATTCACATTTTTATTTAGAAAATGTTTATTATAAATTAGGATTTTTTACTCTATAGTAAACATACAGTTCATACTGCAGGATATGAAGACTAACCAAAGTTTAAAAAACTACCTTTGTCCCATTATAATGAAAGGAATTATTTTGAGAGATTGAAAATAGATGATAACTATTATTTATTATTTATTTATTTTCTCTCAGATTCTGAAAGGAAATACATTTTTGCAATAGGCTTCATTTTTTATGATTTTGTTATCAGTTAATTCTGGGTCTATGTGCCTGCAATATCTTTCAGCACTTTCAAATGATACATATCCTCTTCATGTGGCAAAATTATATTTGTATATTTTGCATCTACAGGGGTAAATAAGTATTGTAGGTAAATAAATTTGTTCTTGTATCTACATATCATAACAATGTAGCATAGAAAAATATGAAATAAAGCATATTGAAGCAGTCAACACAAAATAAGTCAAAGCTACAATTAAGAATTAATTGTAATTACATATTCCATTAGTAGTTTGGCACTGATATTACTGTAATGGAGTAGTAGAAGGCATAATATCCTCCTGATATTACATAGACAAAGATGCTTGGATGCTTAAAAAATCTTCCTTCATGGTCTGCAAGTAAAGAGTTCCCTTTTTTACTTCAGTGGACGCTGGTAATATTAATTAAACAATGGGAAAATCTTCTATGTTTTTTTAAATAATATTGAAACAATGAAAATTTGGATGACTATTGCTGTAGCATCTTTACTGACATCCCTTCCAAAATGCCCATCTATTATGTTTTCTTTGTTTCAGGAGGTAAGTTTTGTGCATTGATTCCCAGCTATATTGGAAAAAAACAAAGTATGACAAAGTGAAATTGAAAATTTTCTAGTTTCTTATAATGCACCAACAAGGCAAGGTATATTCTAATAGTGATGGAAAGACCTCCTACCTCTGTCCTCGGATAAACATCAGAAGATACAAAACCTTTCTTTATGAACTTATTTCAGACTACTTCCAACTGAGCAATAATTTTATTTTAACCCTATACAGTACCTAGGATATCATCTTGCCTTGAAATATTTTAACAGCAAGAATTATCAGGTGCCCTCTTTTAGAATAAAAAGATCCTCTTCAAAATAATGCTCACTTACTTTGGGTGATTGTTCAAATGATAGTTAAGGGTATTGTCCATACAAAAGGTTTTTTGGGGGAAATGCCTAGGTAACAGACATTAAAAGAGGACATTGTTTAATTTGTACAGCACTGATTTTCCACCTACTGTATGTTTTGTATTGCTTCTAACCAAGAGTTATCTGTTTTATTATAATTTAGCCTCAGTTTTTTTCCCTTTCACAATAATCAGTTAATCTGCAGAATAATCTTCTAAGGCCAAACTCTGCCATAATTAGACCCTCAGGGCTGGCCATCACCTAGAATACCCATAAAGGAGCAAAAAAAATGTACCACTTTCTGAGCAGCATCCATAGAGTTCCTCCTCCAATTAAAACCTTAAAACTTCCAAGAGTCCATGAAGTAAAAACCCAGTCAGTCCATCATGGGGATGGCAAGCTGATGTTTCCCTTAATGAGATTCAAAATTAGGACTGAGTTACCATCTGTGTAATTAAGCAGACACACAAAAGATTTTTTTAAATTTGCCACTAGGCAGGAAACAAAAACTAAGGCAGTATTTTGCCACCACATTCTGCCTTTTGATTACATTTTGATGACGAATTGAGGTTAAGGCACCCAGATACCAGGCACACATTTCAAAGTACTTGTCTGAATACAAAAATTTACAACATTTGTTTGCCTAACTCCTTGGGGTCTAGTTATAGCTTTTCAAAATCGGAAATAACATATTGTTTTTAACCTCAGCTATGTAAACTTGAAATGAGGAAAACATTTCAGTCTCTTTCCCCCTTGACAGCAATTTGTTTGTTAATTTATTTTCATCCTGTAACTTTGAATACTACCCAAATAAATTAATTAAACTAGGATATATTTGTTGCATGTTTTGGTCCCTTTCTTGGTTTCCTACTATTGAAGGTATCCATAATTATTCATATTTTCTTTTGAAGTCATATTCTTAATTATCTGTATGTGTCTGCCTATTCAATACATTTTTTTTATTAAAAGAGTTTTGTACAAACAAATTTTCCCCCTTTTCACCACCCCCTCCACACAATATAAATCTCATACAAATGCTATACCCCCCCAACCCCCCCGCAAAAATTCACATTCAAATATTATACCAAACACTTTTCCCCCTCCCCTCCCCCCATCTTAAAATAGATTACTCATAACCCCTCTCCTCCCAGCAAACACTATATAAATTTCTCTTAGATTAATAATAACACATTGATCCCATTTTCTAAGCTAATTTAACATCTATAACTCTTAATATAAATTTCTCCTAGCCTAACAATGTTTCATTAGTCCCATCTTCTAATTTATTCATACATATATATTGCCCTACCCTCCACCCTAACCCTCCCCCACCTCCCACACAAACCCACCCCCCTGACTTCCGCTGTATACCACTCTAACAATTCCAAACATCCCATATACTATTTACTCTGATCATCTATCGGTCTAAACATTCTTACCTAAAGGCTACATAATAACTCCTAGTCTGGTATTTATTCTGTATATAATCAATCCATTTTGCCCATTCCTGCGTGTAATCCTCCTGTTTCTGAGCTTTTAAGAAAGCTGAAATTTTTGCCATTTCAGCAAACCCCGCAACCTTCTGAATCCATTGATCAATTGTCGGCAAAAAATCTTTTTTCCAATGTTGCGCAATCAACAACCTAGCTGCTGTAACCATATACAAGGCCAATTTTGTTTCCCCTTTGGTAAAATCCTTAACTATACCCAATAAAAACATTTGCGGAGTGAATTGTATTCTTTTCTTAAATACATTCTGCATAACCCACCATATTTTTATCCAAAAAGCTTTAACCTTGTTACAAGTCCACCATACATGAAAAAAGGTAGCATCTAGACACCCGCATCTCCAACATTTTGGTTGAACATTTGGGTACATGCATGATAATTTTTTAGGATCTAAATACCATCTGTAAAACATTTTATAAAAATTCTCCCTTAAATTCTGTGACTGTGTAAATTTAACATTCTGAACCCATATTTTTTCCCACGTTTCCAACATAACCACTTCACCAAAATTCTGAGCCCATTTAATCATACAATCCTTAACCAATTCACTTTCTGAGTCTCTTTCTAATAGTACATTATATATTCTTTTAACTTGTTTTGGACCAGTCTCTTTTATCAGCTTAATCAGTTCCACTTCTTTATCCATAAAACCGACCCTGTGATCTTCTTCCCATCTCTTCTGAAGCTGTATGTAATGTAACCAATTTAAAGTAATTCCTTCTTCCAACAGCTGTTCCAAAGTTTTTAACTTCCATTCGCCCCCATCAGCAATAAGCACATCTTTATATAAACAACCCCCGTGTGACTTAATATTCATAATCCCCATGGTGTCTGCAAGATCCAACCAAAGCGGTATTTTATAATCCCAATTAGGCCGGTGCTTCTTCCATATTCTCATCAAGGCACTACGGAGAACATGGTTGTTGAACACTTTATCCACCCTGTCTTCATAAAAAAGATATGCATGCCATCCCAGAACAAGATCATGGCCTTCTATATTCAGCAATTCCATTTTTGTTTTCCCAAACCAATCTGCTACATTCGTTAATACCGCAGCTTCATAATACAATCGAAGGTTTGGGAGTCTGAGGCCGCCTCTTTCACGTGTATCTTGCATAATCTTCATCTTTACTCTCGGTTTTTTCTCCTTCCAAACAAATTTGTTTAATGTTGTTTGCCAATTTAACAAGGTTTTATCTGATTTAAGCACCGGAATCATCTGGAATAGAAAGATAAATCTAGGTAGAATGTTCATTTTAATTGCTGAGATCCTTCCAAGCAAAGACAATTGTAACTTTTTCCACGCTTCAAGATCTTTCTGTATCTTTTGCCACAACACTTCATAGTTATTTAAGAAAAGTTTTGTATTTGATTCTGAAATTTGTATTCCTAAATATTTAACTTTAGAAACTATTTCAAAACCTGCTAAACTTACAAGTCTCTTTCTTTGAGTCTCTGTCATGTTTTTAACCATCATTTTCATTTTGTTTTGATTTAGTCTAAACCCAGACACCATGCCAAATTCTACTATGATACTTTTCATCTGGATTATTGATTTCAAAGGATGTGAAAGGGTAACAACCAGATCATCAGCGAATGCTCTAGTTCTGTATTCCTTTTGCCTGATAGCTATGCCATCTAAGGATTTTGAGTCCCGAATTGCGTTCAGCAAGACTTCCAAAGTTAAAATAAATAACAATGGGGATAATGGGCAACCTTGTCTTGTGCCTTTTTGTATCTCGAAAGTTGTTGACAAATTTCCATTAATAATAAGTTGTGCATTTTGTTGCTGATAAATTGCTCCAATCGCCTGCCGCAATCGTGGTCCCATATCCATCTTTTCCAAAGTCTTGGTTAGAAAGTTCCAGTCGATCGAAGGCCTTCTCTGCATCCAAGAAAACCAGCACTGCAGAGATCTGCTTATTCTTATCAAGATAGTCAATTAAATCTATGAGTTGCCTTACATTCTCCTTCATATGTCTGCCTTCAATAAATCCTGCTTGATCATGATGAATAATCTCTTGAATAACCGGCATCAATCTGTTGGCTAGTACCTTAGCAAATATTTTATAATCTGTGTTCAGAAGAGATATCGGCCTGTAATCCTCTGGTTTCTTAGGGCCCTCTTTATCTTTAGGTATCAATGAGATAAAAGCCGCTTTCCATGAGGGAGGTATTTTACCTCCTTGTTGTATATTACAAAATAGTTGTGTAAGATATTCAATCATTTCCAGTTGTAAAGTTTTATAATACATTGCAGTCAAACCATCAGTCCCTGGAGCCTTAGCTAATTTAAGTTGATTTATAACTAAAGTGATCTCATCAGCAGTTATAAGACGTTCCAAGTTTGCCTTTTGACACACAGAAATTTTAGCAACCCTTTTTCCTTCCAAAAAATCATCTATTAACTTGTTCTGTATATTATCCTGTGCATATAGCTTAGTATAATAGTCCACAAATGATTTTTTAATCAACTCTTGTTGATATACCATCTTCCCTCGAAACTCAATTTTATCAATAATTCTGTCATTCATATTCCTTCTCAAAGTATATGCTAACCACCTACCAGGTTTATTAGCGTTAGCAAAGGTGTTATGTTTAGCAAATTGTAAATTAGTTGCTGTTTGTTCTGCTATAAGCATCTGAAATTGATCTTTCAACAGCTTTAGCGCCATCTGGGGCGCCTGGTCATTCGGGTTTGTTATAAGCAGCTGTTCCTTGCTTTTTATCTCATCTTCCAATTCCATTCTCCTTTTCTGTCTAATTTGTTTATGTTTAAAGTTCATATGTATCAAGACCCCACGCATATAAGCTTTACTTGCATCCCAAACTGTTTCAATGGGAGTACCCTTATTCATGTTAAAACTGAAAAATTCCTTCATGTGTTTTTTAAGTTCATCAACATTTTTTTCATATCTAAATAAATTTTCATTTACTCTCCAAGATCTTCTTGGCCTCATCCCTAAATCAATTTGTAACCACACCGGACTATGATCGCTAAGTGTCCTGGCGAAAATCTTGGATTTCTTAGCTTTAGGAAGTAGATCCGGTGTTAACAAAAAAAAAATCAATCCTTGAAAAGGATTTATGTCTATCTGAGTAGAAAGAAAAATCCATCTCATTTAGGTGTTGTGTCCTCCAAACATCTTTTAATTTCAAATCGTCTTGTAAATCAAAAAAAGCCTTTGGTAATTTGGTAGTGAATTTAGTCTTTGTACTCTTATCTATCTTTGGAGACATCACTCCATTCCAGTCTCCCATTATTAGAATACTCTTAAAGTTCCAGTCTAAAATTTTTAAATGGAGCATCTTATAAAAGCTTTCTTGGCGTTGGTTAGGAGCATATATTCCTAAGACCAAAATGGGACCAAAGTCTGTATCAAATTGAATTGCTATATATCTACCAGCGTCATCCGCCTCTATAACTTTAGTTTATTTATTTATTTATTTATTATTAGCATTTATATACCGCCCCTCTCCCGAAAGGGACTCGGGGCGGTGTACAGTCCGCATTAAAATGCAACAGATTAAAACATAGAAATAACTACAGAAATACATGTATATGAGGAGGATAAAATATGCCAAACTGTACTGCTAATAAATAAGTCAATACAAAAGTTTAAAATATCAGATTAAATTTAAAACACTATCCCTCTAAAAACCAGTAAGAATGTGTATGCCAGGAGGTAGACGTTATAAATTATGCCAAACCAGCCAGTCGGAACAGGTGTGTCTTCAGTTTCTGTCGGAAGGAGCGGAGGTCAGTAGTGGTTCTAATGTCGGGGGGGAGGTCGTTCCAGAGGGTTGGGCCCATCACAGAGAAGGCCCTACTCCTCGGTGTCCCCCGTTGGCATTGCCTCGTGGATGGCACCAGGAGAAGGCCCTCCCTGTGAGAGCGGATTGGCCGCAGGGATGTATGTGGGAGGATGCGATCCCGCAGGTAACTAGGCCCTATGCCATGGAGCGCTTTAAAAATGGTGATCAGAACCTTGAAACGCACCCGAAAGACCACAGGTAGCCAGTGCAGCTCGCGCAGAAGAGGTGTTACGTGGGAGTACCTAGTACTCCCCATGACTACCCGCGCGGCTGCGTTCTGGACTAGCTGCAGTCTTCGGGCGCGTCCCAAGGGAAGCCCCATGTAGAGAGCGTTACAGTAGTCCAGGCGAGACGTCACCAGTGCGTGAGTGACTGTGCGTAGGGCATCACGGTCCAGAAGGGGGCGCAATTGGCGCACCAGGCGAACCTGGTGGAACGCCCCCCTTGCCACGGCTGCTACATGATCATCCATTGACAGCCGGGCGTCTAGGAGGACGCCCAAATTGCGCACCCGTTCCACAGGGGGCAATTGTTCGCCCCCTATGGCCAGTGATGGAATCAGCTGGCTGAACCGAGGTGCCGGTAGCCACAGCCACTCGGTCTTGGAGGGGTTGAGCTTGAGTCTGTTGTCCCCCATCCAGACCCCGACGGCTTCCAAACACCGGGACATCACTTCGACAGCCTCGTTGGGGTGGCTTGGGGTTGAGATGTACAACTGAGTATCATCAGCGTACAGATGGTACTCAACCCCAAAACCACGGATGATCTCACCCAGCGGCTTCACATATGCGTTGAACAAAAGGGGCGAGAGGACCGACCCCTGCGGCACCCCACAAGAGAGTGGCCTCAGGGTCGACCTCTGCCCCCCAGTCAACACATATTGCATCCGGCCGGAGAGGTAGGAGCCGAACCACCGTAAAACAGTGCCTCCGACTCCCATCCCCTCCAGCCGGCGCAATAGGATACCATGGTCGATGGTATCAAAAGCCGCTGAGAGGTCTAATAGGACCAGGATAGAGGAGCAACCTCTATCTCTGGCCCTCCAGAGATCATCCACCAACGCGACCAAGGCTGTCTCGGTGCTGTACCCGGGTCGGAAGCCGGACTGGCGTGGGTCTAGATATACGGATTCGTCAAGGTGACGTGGAAATTGCTGCGCCACCACATTCTCAACAACCTTCGCTAAAAAGGGGAGGTTGGAGACTGGACGATAACTAGCTAGCTCCGTTGGGTCAAGTGAAGGCCTCTTGAGCAGGGGCCTCACCACCGCCTCTTTCAAGGCAGTCGGTAAGGAACCCTCGCTCAATGAGGCGTTCACCAGGCCCAGAAGCCAGCCTCGCGTCACCTCCCAGGATGCCAGTACCAACCAGGAGGGGCACGGGTCCATTGAACATGTGGTGGGTCGCAGCTGTCCACGCAACCCGTCTAAATCCTCGGGGGCAACAGAGTCAAACTCCTCCCAGAGTGGGCTCACAAGACTCACTGATGTCGGCTCGTCCGGTCCACTGGGGGGGGGGCCATCCGCTCCGGATCTGAGCGACTTTGTCTTGCAGATATTCCCCAAACTCCTCTGCTCTTCCCTGCAAGGGTGCCTCTCGCGTCTCCTGCAACAGGAGAGAGGGGTCACCCTAAACAGGGCGGCAGGGCGGTTATCCGCAGACGCAATGAGAGCGGCACAATGTCTACGTTTAGCCGCTCTCAATGCCACAAGGTAGGTCCGTAAATAGGCTCTTACCTGTGTTCGGTCAGATTCGGAGCGTGAGGACCTCCACCTGCTCTCTAGACGTCTCCTATGGCGCTTCATCACCCTAAGCTCCTCGGTGTACCAGGGAGCCTGGGTGGATCGTTGCTGTAGGAGAGGTCGCAGAGGCGCAACCCGGTCCAAGGCCCCCGCCGTCGCCCTATTCCAGGCGTCGACTAGGTCCTCCGACCGAGCGCGGGTCAGGGCTACAGGTAAAGGCCCAAGCTCCATCTGGAACCTGTCCGGTTCCATCAAGTGCTTGGGGCGGTACCAGTTGAAAATCTTTTATTTATATATATCACCACACCATTTTTCTTTACCAAATCAGAGGCAGCATAAGATGTTCCCAGTTTTGAATTCACTAAATACTTCTGGTCTTGCAGCCTAATATGAGTCTCTTGAAGGCAAACAACATCATTATTAAATTGCTTCAAATAATAAAATATTTTTTTCCTTTTTTGTGGGGAGTTCATTCCATTCACGTTCCAAGATAATAGCTTAAGCATTTAGATCTGGTCTGGAGCGTTGAAAGCATTTGCTGAAGATCTCTCTCCACAAGACTAATCTTCGGCCCTGCTCCTCCCATTGCTCCGGTTTGCTTCTTAGCTTTTTTCTTAGCACATTTTGTTTGAGGGTCGACGCGCTTGTGAGATTCTAACATTTGTCTAGTCGTGGATCTAGTAATACGTTGTTCGACAGGTTTAAGTATCGGCATTTCAGTGAGAGACTTAGAAGGTCCTTCTTCCAAGAAGGAACACAACAGAGATCCAGAGGGGTCCACTCCACCTACAGCACCCTGCACCTCCTTCTCTTTTTGTGTCTGCATTCTTTGTTCTTCTGTCTCTTTCTCAAACATCCTCTGCTCTAAGACATCCAAATCTACTGGTGTT